>NC_133618.1:556585008-556845008 GCF_048593235.1 Sminthopsis crassicaudata | reverse complement strand
CCCCTTGCACCCCCCGCCTCCCTCACCCCTCTTCAACCCCAACACCCACCCACACTTTGCTCCGGAGCCTCTTCCAGAGAAAGCTCCACTCTTTGATTCGGGAGCCGAGTGCTCCCCAGGTTAAAAGTGCTGCAGACCTGAATGTCCCATAACTATGCCCGGGGGGCAGAAGCGGACTGGAGGGCAGTAGGAACGGCCTGGGCCACGGTAGGAACCGCAAACCTCCCACTTTCCTAAAATTGGACTTCACTCGGGGAAGGGGGCCGGGGTGCTTTAGGAGAACAAGGTTCAGGAAGTTTTTTTATCATTTGGAATCGGCTGAGTTTTTCATCCAGCGTTCCAAAACCAGGGGGGCGCTGCGCAGCTTCTACCTTCTCACCACAGAACGCACTTGGATAGCAATAGAATATATAAACATATACATATAAATACATACATATATATGCATCGAGTTAAGCACAAAACAACTAAGTCCATCTATATGTATGTATCGTATATGTACAACTACTTCCATTGCCATTCTACCCTCTCTGAGTTGCTTCCACTGTAAGAAAAGCCCTTAATCTGATATTAATCAAGCGTTTCCCTAAATTTGATTCTTTCTAAAGGAGAGTTCTTCTGTTAGCTGACTGTAAACATAATTAATAGTTATTGACATGCAAAACCTTTGCGATGTTTAAAAGGATAATGTCTTTTTTTTCTCTCTAGTCTTTCTCTCTTTGCCTGTTTCTCTCTAATGTGGAGAAAGCCTGAAAATCTGAAAATGCCCTGATTATACGATGGCTTTTCTTTAAGAAAAAGAAATTGCCGTTGTCTCCCCCTCACACCCCCCGCTATCTCTATCTCTGTCTCGATTTCTTTCTCTCTTTCCTCTCCTCTCGCCTCCCTTCTTTTCTCCTCTCCTCTCCTCTCTCCTCCTCCTATTCCTTCACCTCCTCCTCTCCTTCTCCTTCTCCTCTTTCTTCTCCTTGTTCTTATTCTTTCTCTTGTTCTTCCTTTTCCTCTTCTTCTCCTTCTCCTCTCTCTCTCTCTCTCTCTCTCTCTCTCTCTCTCTCTCTCTCTCTCTCTCTCTCTCTCTCTCTCTCTCTGGAATCATTAGTAACCCCCTCTGGCTACATGTTTTGCATCAGTGAAACATTATGACATAGTTGTAATACAAACTCCACTGCCTTGCTTTGCATCTTGTGGTGGAAAGTGTAATAGCAATACAATAAAAATTTTCATCTTCAGGCATTATTGGGTTAAAAAAAAATCAGATAATCTGATTTTAAAAGAGGAACTCTGAAAAAGAAATTAAACCGACTTAAAAAAAAATTCTTTTACAATTTAGGAGACTGACTTTCCCAAACTATTCTGAATATGTAACTAATTCTCAATTTTCTAACTTGATCTTCTATCTCTTTGTTTCTGGGATTTTCTTAGTGCTGTCTATCATTAGGCCATAAGACTCTCTTTCTGGAATTACATAGAATAAGAAAAATTACCAAGACTCCCTCAGAACAAACAACAATCCTGGAGACTAGAAATCCTAAAGTCTCAGTGTCCCATCCCAGCTGTGTCAGTTGTCTAATTTGAAGTTCTCCATCTATGTCCTGGTTGGAAATTGAGCCTTTTTTATCCTCTAGCTTTTTGGGGATTGTTTATAGCATAGCTAGAAAACACAGGGAGAAAAACAACAACCCATAAAGCAAAACTGACTTTTTCTGGCTCAGACCTATAATTCCAATGTACTCTAGATCAATATAGGAAGCTGATTTACATGGAAAACAAATATCACTTCTGTTTTTCCCTCCCTCCAATCTCCTTCTTCTCTCCAACTGTACTTTCCCTTAATCCTTTCTCCACATAAAATGTTATTTCTATTTGGTTATACTAAGGGTAAAAAAAAAAATTCAGCAAAATAGTTTGTGATTCAATTTATCATTTTCCTGGGTCTTAATTTGAGTGGTTGGAAGAGGACCATTTGGGGAGGGAGATATATAGGTAAAAACAAATTTCCCCTTTCTATCATTCTATCTTCACCCCAAACTCCTCAATTCGTGTTTTGTTGTTGCTGCTGTTGCTGCTGCTAAAGGTGAGGAGATTCATTGCACAAAATTGGTGGTCCAGCATGAGGAAAGAAATATTTTCTCCAATTACCAAGACAAAGAAGCAAAGCCCTGCTCCCACAAAATGGAAGTTTTATTTTGAGATTTAACTATTGTTTGCTAACTTCCCAGACTTGCTTGATTTTGCAAGGTGTATGGCCCTTCTTCAGAGCTAGTAGCCTTTTAAAGCATTCCTTTATCCATTAAGTGAGCTAAAATAAAACCGAAATTTTAATTTGAAAAAGATGTATGAAATGAAGGCAACTCAAAATAAAACCCCCAACAAGCACCTCTCAAACAAAACATAAGCCCATCACCAAATTATTAGGTCTAAATCACAGCTGAATTTTGTATATACATTCTGTTTTTATCATAATTTTTTTAACTGATGAAAAGCAGAACATTTGGTTACCTGACCTAACAGATTTTCCCCTTCCTCCTATCATCCATGGAGCATGTCCTTGCTATTTATTCTTAGTAAAAGTGAAACATGCATGTTACTGACATATATATATGTCTGATAGTGGCCTGAAAAAGCAAAGATTCTCCCCATGCCTTGCTCTTTGCTTGAGTGACTGTAATTATTTGATTTAAGTGATCATCTTAATTGGAAGGGTATGTCTTTATAGGCAAGGGCCTCATTGGGGATATTTATATTGGATACACTCAAATGCTCAATCCTTGCCAAATAAACATTGAGGCTAAAAATATACTATGTTATTTTATGTTTTACATGAAACATTGCTGTCTGAGTTACTTGTTCAGACTTTGTGAAATTGTACCCAATGTTTTTTATCATTCTCCTGTACTTTCATGTTCAAAGACAATATGGGACACTTAACTCAAACATAATAACTAAAAAGTATTTGGAAGGAACTATTTTTCTACTGCCTTCAGGATTTTTATTAAAAGAAATCATTTTACTTAAATTGTACCAGCGTTTAAGAGATAAAATAGTATATATACATATATAGATATATAGAGAGATTTTTTTTTTTTCTGGACGAGGTAATTATAGTTTAGGCAGCAAGGTGGCGCTCCAAGGTATGGAAGAATGGCAGGTTTCTCACAGTGAAAGACTGTTAAGCCAGAATTCTGCTTCGGTAACGGAGTTTGTATTCGAACACAATTAAGCTAGGCACTTTCCCCTTCTCCCCTCCCCACCCCCATCCCCGGAAAAACAAAACAAAACAAAACAAACAAACATAATAAGTCGAATATCGTGCCCCCAATATGGTCCGGCAAAAAAAGGGGAGATAGTCCCACTCAGGAGTAAACTGGATTGAGATTGTATTTGAGCAAATATGCTCCGGGCTCTACCAGCTAAGGGCATTCCTCCCAAAAGAAACGGTGATTGCAAAATTACTTTCTGTGACGTTTTATCGAGTAAATATTCATGCTATGTATATAATATGTGTCAAATGATGACTGGAACCGTTTATTCATTTCTACACCCCAAGAGAAAAAACAAAGTACAAGTATTATATAAACATTATTTACAAGACACACCGAAGGGACAAGAAAACTAGGCTTCATTTATATATGTATAAACATACACACGTATATGGACCTATATGTGTGTATATATACATAAAACATACATATACATATACACATATTTGTGTGTGTGTGTGGAAAAAAAATCATAAGCTGGGAGGAGGGAAGGAAAGAAAGGAAAACATGAGTTTTACCTAATTTTAAAATACAAAGGTAACTTTTCAATATCTAAAGAGGCTTGGATCTTATTTTATTTAGTTAGTTTTTGAGAGCTGATGTTTTGTTGTGTTGTAAATATTTTTAATACCTAAGAATATATTTCACTGTTCAAATCATAGATGAACAGAAGAAATACTTTTGTAATCTCAAAATGTCTTTGTTTGATTCGTTTTCATTTTTAGTGCTCCTCTCTCTGGGGCCTATTAATTTTCTGCTGTTTCTTATCCGTGATGCCTCATAAGGCTGTTTCCTTGTCTAAGTGTGGATATTCTTTAAAATAATTCTTATTATTTAAATTTTAAATTAAATTATTTAAATTACATTTACAAACTTTTCCCCTTAGTTTTTCAGTTCCTCCTCCTCTCCTTTTAAAAGCAAAATTAGGAAATTAATTTTGAGATTAGTCAGACTTTCTCTTTTTAGACATATTCTAAAAGACGAAAAGTTATTGCAACATGATAGTGTTCCAAACTCCTCTATTTCTATGTGCATATGTGTTCCTATGTGTTTAAGCATGACAAGCATACACTTGTGCCCTGGAATTTGGAGAACTTGTTTTTCTACCTGGAGTTCCTTTTTAATCTCCCCTATCCCAGAAATTTGGGGAGGCACAATTCTTTATTTTTTTTTTCACTTTGAAATCTTTATTTTAATCCAAATTTAGTTGTGCAAGGTAACTAAAACGGGGTCAAGCCGTTGGGAATGTTAATGTAGGGACAAAATTATACACATGATCTAAAAGTCTCTTTCAATTCATTTCTTCAAGTGTTTATTTGGGTTAAGTGATGAAAAGTGACAGTTCTGAAATAGACAGCTTTTAAAAGTAATGAAGTCAGATGAGGCTTTAACCTGTCGATTGCTATAAATCAACTTTGAAAAAGACGAATGAAGAATATTATTTGGTAGCTTAACTACCAGTTATTACAGTGTCGAATTAGAAGCTGTAGTGTGTGAAACTGAGGCTGACAGTTTGAGAGAAATGTGAGCTCTCTGCCTCTTTCACTCATCCGAAAACTGTTACTGCAACAAATATTATTCAGGGCACTGGAATCAGGCAGGTCGCTTCTACTATTGGAGTGCCCCCCCTAAAGCAAATGCCTACATTATTTGAAAGAGCCTAAGGCGGGAGAATCCCCCTCACTGAAGAACGACGAAAAGGAGAAACCCTATGGGAGGGGCACTTTAAATTTCTCTTTAATTTTGGATGTTTCTTTCTCGAGTTTGGGCTTTTGGAGGAGCTTGAAGATTTTTATGGGCAAGTAACCCTTCAAGAGGTAGTTTTTAAACAGCTGACCCAATGGGCGTTTGAATATCACTTCTAAAGCAGTATTGTTTTTTGCAGTCAGCGAGTAGCACCACGCTAGTTTGAGACACCCGCAAGGCTAGGGGTAACTGTCCCAGGTGATGAAGAGGTATCTGGGAACAAACGATAAATAATTACCTTCCCCTTCGCTTTTTCTCTTATCTTGTTTCCCCATCCTGCGGTAGGCAGGCTGGGAAATAAAGGGGTATCAGAGGAGGGGGGAAAGGAAGGAAAGGTGGAGGAGGTGGAGAGAGATGAGGAGGCAAAACTTGTCCTCTCTTCCTTCTAACTCCGTCTTGGAACTAGAAAAACTCAGTGCTAATGGCACAGAGGACTGTCAGGGGCGAAGAATATTCCTATGTGAGGGTGTGAGGGTACTGCAGGTGAGGAGGAGATGGAATAAAAAAAGGGATTCCCTTTCATTGCCAAATGTGCATCTTCTTGATTGCTGTCCCTGTAGGAGAATTTGTCAGCAAAGCGGTTTGAGTTTTCTTCCCCGAGTCCTGAAAACAGAAAGCGATACTATGCACAGATTTACCAGCAGAGAAAAGCAAAGGGCAAAGGTTTTAGAATGCTGTGTGTTAGTGGTGTGTGTGTGTGTGTGTGTGTGTGTGTGTGTGTGTGTGTGTGTGTGTGTGAGAGAGAGAGAGAGAGAGAGAGAGAGAGAGAGAGAGAGAGAGAGAGAGAGAAAGAGAGAGAGAGAGAGAGAGAGAGAGAGAGAGAGAGAGAGAGAGAGAGAGAGAGAGAGAGAGAGAGAGAGAGGAGAGACAGAGAGAGAATCTTTTATTTGTAAAGAGGAAATAAAAGCACACACACACACACACACACACACACACACACTTTTCTGCCCAATTAACCTTCCTGTAAAGGAGTTAAATCTAAAGATTATTATTATTTTTTAATCTGGGTTGTTTCAGATGAAGTCTGTGGATTCTCTAAAGGATTCCATAATTTTTTTACCCGCCACTTTACCCTGTTAGTCGGCTAGTCCGAAATATAGGATAGGGTGCTTCGAATTCTAGTTTCGGCATCCGGTTTCTGACCTTAGTGTTATCTCTTTTTGATCCAAATCGACTTCGGGCTCAGAGCTGCAGTTTCGTTGGAGGGCCTCTGTGGCCAGAGCAATCGACTGGAGTTGAACCGAGCTGCCAGCAGATCACTTCAACTAGCTCTGTTCAATCAGGGCCTGGGAAACCCAAACCCTTCTTCTGTCCAAAGAACGGCCGGGATCGAAGATAGACACACTTTCCAACCTCTTCTCTTTGGCGGGGGCGGGAAGATGCAGAAGTGTCCCTAAGTGATCCCGAGCAGAGGCGATAGGACTGATTTTTTTTTTTTTTTTTTTTTTTTTGCAACAGGTATTAAACCCGCCCCGCCTTCTCCTCTCCCCCACCTCAGCTATTTCCTTCTTCCTCTCCCAGTTATTCATAAAAATAATTTCCGTGTACCTGTACTCTCCGTTTCTTATTCATCCCTTTCTAAGCATTGATTATGTTGTATGTTACTAATAGATAAGTACAGATCTGAATACAGCTTTCCTTCCTTTATTCTTCTACTTCCAGTTAAAAAACAATAGGAAGGGAGAAGGTTCCCTTGATTCTCCTCTGTTTTCCCCTCCACAGACAACAAACATTGTCGGGCCTTTGGCGTCCCCAAACCCACACCCCTTTTATCGGATTCTAGTGCTTGTTAACCCTAAAATCGTACATAGATCCTCCTTCTGGGAGCAGATGGAGATAGGATTGGAGGGAAGCGGAATATTTCAATCAGTTCTGGAAATGGTACATGGTGGACAGTCTAAGAAAGGATTTAGCTTGATCTGAGACTTCAGGAGCTGTCAAAGTTATCTCCAATCGGAACCTAGGGGCACTAGCCGCAGCTTGGAAAGGGTTAAAGGTGTCTCCCTGCAGCCACCTTCCACCCCTTCCACCCCCCCACCCCCCCCCCGACAGCGACTGCCGGCTGAGAGGCCAATCTGGTCCAAGATGGCTTTGCATTGCCAAAAAATTCCTCTCTTCGTTTTGATCTTATTTTCCTTTCTTTTTGACCCATCAGAGAGTGAAGAGAAGAACAGGCACTGGGGCTGGTTTCTGGATCAGCTTTTCCAGTCAAGCCAAGAATGAGCCGGAAAATGTGCGGTTCCCTGCAATTTGTGTCTATGATTAGATAGGAAGTGGTCTTCCTTCCACCCCTTTCCCAAGTTTCTGGCAGGTCTAGGGGTTCATTATGCCTTGACCACGGTGCCCCCTCATTCCACGTGATGCTCATTTCCCCCTGCCCTAAATCTAGCCCCAGATTTCTAAGGAACTGGTTGTGTGTTTGGCAGATGGGGTCGGGTTGGAAAACATAGAAGAGGCAGTCAGACGTTTTCTCTAAAAGTTTCCCCTCCAGGGCTAGGGTCAAAAACAGGGGCTCGCGGAGGGAAGAGGTCTTAGGTTGCCCTCAGAGCCAGCTCTGCCCTCTTCAGCTGAAAACTCAGGAGAGCTGGGGGAAGCAAGGAGCCAGTCTTGTGTCTAGACCCGCTCCTGGCCTCAGCAAGAACATTTCAATAAATCAGAACAGTAGCAGGCTGCTAATTAGCTTCATTCTGTAAAGAATAGAAAGTAAAGAGGTTCTAGAAATCCAAACGGAAACTCTCTAGGTGGGAGATTATATTTTCCCCTGGATTAAATGTCACCGAGGAGAATAATTTCCCCCTCCTCTTTTTTGGGTGCCCAGATTCACTCACAGACAAATGCATGTCATGTACCCCTGTACTCCACACATACTCTCCTTTCCATGAATACACTCACCACAGATATAAAACCATAAAGTGTTAATTAGCTCTCTCCCCCCCCCCCCTCCGCCCCAAATTTGAAGACTTTAAAGCGTATTCCAAAGTGTTTTCTATTTAACCGAAGACTCGTTCACTTAGAGCAATCACCAAAGGGAAGGACTATTATCAGGAGGGAAGGGTCACATCAATGCTTTTATTTCTGAGAGATTGCCACAGTCGGGGGAAGCCAAGTTCTCTGTGAGGTGGTGAGAGCCAGTGCGAAGCAGCATTCCCCACCCTCACCCCCGCCCTCCAAATAAGAAAGGCTCCATAGAGACGTTCACTCGATAATTAGATTAGAAATAACATTAAAGTTGGATTATTGATTTCTATGTAAATCTAGAGACAGGGGGAGCTCCGAGAAAATGAAATGAGGGTGGGAGATTCCCCTCCTCCCCCCACCTTCTTTCGTCCCCACCACTGCCAAGATTTCGCAGAACCTTGGGCAGTCAGGGACTGCTGTCAGCGTTCTGTTCGCCTTTCCATACCCTACACTTTCAGCGCTCCCTCCCTTCCCCAGCTATAGTCCGGGAGGGCAGAGAATGACGTCATGGAGAACAAACAGGTTCTTTCGGATGAATCTCAATGTTTCTGAACCTCACCACATTGACAGGCTGAGATTGACGATTGACAGGTGTCATTCCTGAAGACAATGTCTACCAGGTGTAGAGGCGGACCGCTGACTGACAATTTCGTCCAATTCAGTCTTTTCTCACCCTCCCTCCTCCTTTTTCACTGCCCCCCCCCAACCTCCGTGCCCGATTCTTCAAGAAAATAAAAATAAAAACAGAGATCACCGGTCCTTTTCACCTTTCCCCTCTTTAGATCTACATGCTGAGCTCTTGGACAAGATATAGCGAGCGGAGTTGAACTTGCACGGGGAGGGGAAAACTATGGCTTTCTCCTGAGATCTGCTGGAATGCCAAGCTTATGGGGGTCATGACCGAGGGAACAGCCAAGAAGTAGGAAAGAAGAGACGTGGGGGGTTTTTTTGTTTTTGTTTTTGTTTTGTTTTGTTTTGTTTTTTAGGAAGAAATCACGTTGTTTCTGGACTTCCCTCCTTCCCCTATACTACTCCCTCCCAATGTAATATAACAGACGTGAAGATAATCCTGCCATCTGGCAAATCCCAAATTTGGCTACCAAATCTGCGAGGCAGTGGCGATGTGTCAAATCAAAAGCAGGTGAAATCTCTATCCTGACTCAGAGAAACTGATGGTGCTGGAGCCTGTGCCTGTCATAGGGTGAGCGAGTTGAGAAAGTGAATGTAATTCTGCCCGATCTAGCTCTCACTCCCTCCTTTCTTCTTTTCCCTTTCCCCACCCTCCCACCCTTAGCTCAAGCTCACCACGGCATCTTACTCCTTTGCTCAGGTTGGACCCAGAGATATCTGGGAACGGGCCTTGGTTCTGGGAGGTAAGGTATCCTGAATTGGTGTGAATTGAGGGATTACCACCCTAATTTCAGAAAGTGATATCCCAACGAGATAAAAACAAAACTCAGCTTCATTATATACAACAAAATGTAATTTATACCCAGGAAGCCTGTCCGCTGCGATTTAGATCATTTGGAGATAAGGATCACACTTATTAGTTTTCTTCAAAGACGATTCTTAAAAAGAGGGCATTTGTGCTAAATTGCCCAGCACTGGTGTGATAACTGTCAAAAGTTTGACATCAAAGAAACTAATATTATTCAGTTACCAGAGAAGCTGTCTGTCCAAATAAGAATATCTTAATTACTGCATCACAAAGGTAGAAAAGGGAACAGATCTGAAAAGAAGGGGAGAGGCATTCAGTCCGCTTCTTTTGATGAGCCATCTATATTAGACCAATGTGAGGCTCTTAATCATGGTTAGTCCGATTTCCTTTTCTCTCCCCATCGGTCCTCTGAACTTTATAACTATATGTAAACACGTTGTCAGTTTGAAAATAATCTTCTCTGGGCTCTTATTAGGAGAAATTTCAATCTTCTTCAGTTCTAGATTAGGCAGTCTAGTTTTCTCTATCAATGAATGGACTAAGGTTTCTTGGACAATAATGTGGCAATTGTTGATGGTTTGTGACCCATAAAATGTGAAGGTGACTATTCTGGCTTTGGTATGTAATTATGTAAAACACTTTCTATAAAGACTTGCCATTCGATCTAATGGCAGTCCCTGCGGTCTATTTCAAAAAGGGAGGGTCTATGTACATAGAAAGAAAAGTAACATTTGTTTTAATACAGGTTTTTTTGGGGGGGATAAATACAAACACGTCTGAACACAACCCAAAGTATTTTCAAGTCAAATTAAAATAATTACGAGGTGCTTTAATAAGTTAATCATAGCAACACTAAATATCCCATATTCATGGGGGGGGGGAGGGAGGGAAGGTCTAGGCCTCCTGTATCCTCCCTGCCCCCAACATATTCCAGCTATTCAACACTGAAAACTCAGAGAAAAGAAAAAAAAAAAAAGGTACACTCGGAAGCTTTGGGCAACACCTGAAGCAGGTGGGGAATCAACTCCAGCCAGCTGTGCCAAGAGATTTGTCATTTTTATGTGGATTCAACACCATATAGCTGAGGGCCAGGGAAACATGCTTGTTCTCTCTATATTCTTTCTCAAAACAATATAACAGAAACAAAGACATTTGTTTGAAATAAAGATTTTTGCCCTAGAAGAGTCCTCCTTATTCTCTCCCCACCAAGTACTGGGAGACTGGGGGACAAGTAAACCCAGTGACTCTTGAAACTAGAGATAACTTGTAAGAACTGGGGCAAATGAGTTACATTTTCCAGGCTGGGAGACCCAGTCTCTAACCCTCAGAACCTTTCTGCTTACCCTATTGACTCTTCTTCATGAGTCAAAGTCCCAGTGCCCAGGCATGCATCTTGAGAGTCACCAAATCACAGCTGGAGATGTCAACAGGAAGGGTAAAGCCTCTGTTAAACACCATGCCAAAACAACCTTTTTGGGTTACTTCCCATAAAACAATAGTGGGTAGAACAGGGTTGGGGAAAGATAAAGTGAGAACGAGAGAATCATTAGCCATCCTGACCCATTATAAAGGACAGATAATTTAAAATTATATCTCTGAATCTATCACCATAGAGATGGATGTCCTTGGCATAGAGTTGGATATACCCATGCATAAACATAACATGTATACACACACACACACACACACACACACACATATTCTTCAGCTTGGTGAAATCTTCAGGCCCCAGTAGTGTACAATAAAGCAATGTGGGATTTTTCAAGAAAACTGATTAAGGAAAGAATCATCTAAATATCAAAGTGACACACGGAGACCTGGAAAAAATATTTAAGCTAATGAAAAGCAAATAAAGAAGCAGGCACTTAGGATAGGAAATTAAATATTATGTTTAAGATGGTTCTTTTGTGCAGTCTTGAAGATTTCTGATTCATGTACACATAATAAACACTCAGGTTGTCATCTGGAGGTGCAAATCTGAAAGATATTCCAACAAATGAAGTGCTGGCAGAGAGAGGAATAAAGAGATCTGTGCCTGTCAGGGGTCAGGCAGCCTGAGATTGCTTCTAGAGATCTTTTGAAAATTTCACACGATTGAAGGCTTAGGGGCTTTACTCCGTTCGCATTTCAAACTCAGATCAGTAGGATCACAATCAAAAATAGAGGTCTGGAAAATTTTGATGCAAAGATGGCCACAGGCTGCAGTGGGTTTTTTTTCCCCCTTTCCAAGACAGACACCCTGACATGACTATGATCCTCAGGATGACAGAGTTGTCAGAAAAGAAAGAGAAAATTGCATCTTGTCTTGTAACTTCCTTCCAGTCAAAAGGAATTTAGGATCTTATTTCCAATAAAAAAAAAAAAAAGATTCATTTCTATCAAGCAAAGGGGACTCGAAAGAACTTCATGCTTCATAATTAATGATATATACTTAAACACTTTGGCTTAGATTTTCCTTTCAATTTGGCAAATTATTAACATGATTTCTCCTCCAGTTTATATTCTTGCTTTATGGATGCAGTTGTTCCCTCTACTGTGATATGTTGTCTGCACATGTTTACTTATGTTGTATTTATATATATAAGAAGATATATACACATATAGTTCTTTCCATCCTGCCCCAAAACATAGAGACCAAATCATCAAACTTGGCTTTCCTACTTGGTAATAGTTTCCAAACTTTCTTTCTTTCTTTTCTTTTTTTGTCCTAAAGGAAGATGTCAGCATATTCTGCCTTTGTAAAAACAGTACTTTGAGAAACCAGTGGTCTCTGATGAATCATACAAGAAAGAAAAAGGATAGGAAGAATTTCTGTGGCAACAGAAGAACTCAGAATGGAAAGGTGGTTACATAGGTAGAGAGATAACTAGGTAGTCTGTAAGAATAGACTATGGAACACATTTTGAGCAACTAGCAATAATATCAATTGCATTAAAATGTTAATCACCTGAAATTAATTCATACTTGTTTGGTTAGCATAATGAAGAGTAGATAAATGAAATGATTTATCATTGTTTTCCTTATTTTAATTTTATCTGGATAACTCAGACAAATGAACAAGGTATTTTTGGAAATAGTAATCTGAAATGTAGTTTCCTAATTAGCTCAGTGCCAAAGGTTTGGAAAAGTTCAATTCGGTCAAATTTCCTTTAATTACACATTAGAATCAGTTTGGTGTTAAGTGATCATAAAGTTGATGATGATAAAATGTATAGAATTATTCCTTAGTGTTTACTGAATTATTGAATTAAGCTACTAATAATGTATTCTTTCATAGGTGAACAGAAAATGGAAGTCTAAGGGGAGCTTTAACTGTTTTTTTTTTTTTTTTTTTTTTTTTTTTTTTTTTTTTTTTTTTTTTTACAAGCTAGAATCAATTAATCTTTTATTGATTCTTTTCAAATGGGGGAGGGATGGAGCTTGAGATGGAACATTTTGGTTATTCCAGAGTCATTCAAATGGCATGACCAAATTTCAATTAATATGCCTTCTGGGGATAAATTAGGTTACTCAGGGTAGCTTCAACGGTGCTTAGGGGAAAGAAAACTTTGGCCTCTCTTTTCCATAAGATTTCTAGATCGACTGAAAAAGGAGCCAGTCCCAAACAGAAGTATGAGTTAGGAATCAACCACTAGTAGGGAATAGTAAGGAAGAAGTGTGAGGGTTTCTTCGTTGTACATCTTGTTATGCTGGAGACAATCAAAGTTAGCCCCAAGTTGATGAGCTTGAGAATTACAATTCCTCCTACCTCTACCTCCCACTTCCTCTCTTGCATACTTAGAAAAGCCACAGGGCTGCCTTATATAAGGTGGTCTATCTACAAACATTAGGCTTTTGCCTCAACTAATTTCTCCCAGATCTACCAAAAATGGAGCGATATTGGATTTTAAAGGTGTGAGGGTCCTACAGCAATTTCTAAAACAACCTTAACTTCCAGGTTTTTTCCTCACTTTTTCTGTTCCCATGGATCAAATCCTTTTCCCTACCCACTAAGATACATATACATAGGATACATAGAAGCTAAATCTTTCCCTTTATCCCAGATGGATGGCTTCAAGTTTCCTAGAGGAGGGTGGAAGTAAAAATGGGGAAGTTAGAAGAATGAGGCTTCATGAGAGAGGGGGAAAAAAGAACAGGGAAAAAGCTGGGAACATAAACTGAAAAGGGAATGATCCAGAATACAATCCTTAACAGCAGGAGGAGAGCAGCTGATATCACACTGAGGAAAAGGCTTCATATGATTTTGACAGATAAAGCCCATTTCACAGTTTTCCTATTTTCCCTGGATTTTTCCCAAACAAACTAGATAAGGATTCAAGTGCCCCCCCATTGGAATTTTGAATGCCTGTAGGGGTTTCCAAAGGATAGTGAATATAAATTGAATTCTGGAGAAGACTTCTTAAATCTAACATCCCAGAGGGAGGTTTTCCTAAGAAGTCTCTGTCTTTACTTTTTCAGAGGAGGGGAAGGAAGGGAAAATGATATAAATCAAACTGAGAATGCCCAGTTGGAGGTACACGAAGAACCTTTAGGAGGGCAGAGAAACATGGAGAGATTGACTGCTCAAAAAGTAGGAGCTAAGGCAAAAGGCCCAGAGACACTTCAGCCTTGAGCATTTCTTTGCTCGTGCTGTGGCAAGTTAGGGACCTAGGATTTACCTCTCACTTGCCCTTATTCCACCAACCCCCTCTCTATAGCCAAGCCCTCCTCCTTTCACCTGGAGAAAACTGAACCCAGGGCCGTGTTACCCATCTCTGGCCTCTTTCTTTCCCCAATCACTTTGAAAGCAGGAACTTATGACAACTTCAAAGGGTCAGGGATTTGGGTCTTTGCCCGAGACCTGGAGAGTCTTAGTCTATATTCTTTCTCTCGTTTTAAAAACAACAAAACACTTTACAATAAAGAGGAGGGCGAGGAGAGTTTGCTCATCAGACGCCCATTTCCTTCACTACTTCTAAGTTGTTCTCTTTCAGAGACAGGGCAGCTGCCAACCCTTTCCCCTTCTGTCTCCCAGGACTTACTCCGAGCTCTTCAGTGCAGCTTCTCTCCCTCCCCCGGACCCCTCCCCATATTCTCTCGCTTTCCTTATGGTCAGGAAAACATATTCCTCCTTTCTCCTTTCTGCTAGTCTCTATCAGCGTGAGTGACACCGGGATTAAGGAACTTGAGAAAACAGTGGGCTATTGTTGGGATGAAGAGTACAGGCACAGTTGGTCTGGGGTTGGTGTGACATTTTCCTCCCTCCTCCTCCTCCCTCCTTCCCCTCCCCCCGACAATCCTCTTCTCGGTAGGCCGTATCAGCGGCTGCCTGCCAGGTCAGTTGAAGAGCCGGACTTCCAGCATCTTGTTGGCTTTCTGAATCTTCCGGGATGTCCTCCACTTCATCCCCTTCACTCCGTTCCAATTCTCCCTACTATATCTTTCAGATCTATTCACCTTCACGACACAACCTCCAAGGAACTTTTTTTCCCCTTCTTGTTAAAGGGGCAAGAAGCATGGGAATGAGAGAAGTCTCGAGAACTAGGAGCCCTGAAATCTGGTGGGGCAGAATGTTGCAAGTGGAGCACGAAGGTTCCCTGGCTGGGTGTAGGTATCTTAAATACAAATGTTAAGAGCTTTTGAGTCTGAGTGACAGGAGAAGTAGTGATCCACAAAGTGTAGAAAAATTCCGAAGACAAAACTTCCGCACTCATTTCTCTCTGAGGGCTTTCGGTGGGAGATTTCTACGAAGCAAAATAGGAGGCTTGGAAAGACAGGGAATTTACTCGCCTCCCTACTTGGCCTTTTCGAAAGTGACGAAGTTAAATCCACTGAAAGTAAAAAATGTATAGTCAGAAATAACTAATCTTTTTGATGCGGCACCAATTAAATTAAATCCTCCTTTAAATCTTCTCAGTTGCAACTAGAAACCGGAACGTATTTTAATATTACCATTAATTTAAATGATAGCAGGGGCTGAGTTATTGGGAAGACTTTTTCCCTGGGCTTTAATGTACAGAGTACAGTAATGACTTAGAAATACTGGACGGCAATCAGTCTCTCCCTTCTTTTCACTCTGGTCCCACTTTCCAGAGCTGATTCCAGAGATCCTTCATTCTAATTGATACTGTTAATTTTCAGGGAGCGCACTTAGTTGCCATTGATTATTTACTGCTAAAGATTTGTAAAAAATGCACGCGTGTCTGACCAGAGGCAAGTCTTCCTGCCGAATAGTTAGCCATACACGACACCATATGAATGTCCATGTGTACGTCTCTGTAATACACTTTATGTAGTTTACATGCTGGCAATTACTCAGAGCGTTGAAGCAATGGAAAGAAGTCTGGATTCAAAGAATCCGAATGCTTCCACTTAGTATCGTGAAACTTTGAGCAAGTCCCTTAATTTCTATGGGCCTCAGTTTACAATCTGAAAGAAAAAAAAAAAAAAAGAAAAAGAAAAAGAAAAGAAAAGAAAAGGAAAAAAAAGGTCTACATGACCTTTGAGGTTCTTCCAGCTCTCAATCCACGATTGCTAATCCAAAGCTGCTAAACTATTCTGTCCCATAATTTTCAATGTCAAAACTATTACGAAAATAACTGCGACTATATGTGCGTACTGTCAGTACTGTAGCGCGACATCGTAGGCACAAGGACACACGTACGCGCTCATGGATAGTTTCTGAAGCCAGGGGACCCTTGGAGTACCTTCAGCTTTCGAGAAGCTGAGTGCACGAGGACGCAAAAGTCCCAAGTACTGAGCTGGAGAAACTTTTGTTCTTCTAATTTCACTGTTTTAAGTTTTAGGATTTTTGGCAAGTCACTTAGTATGTTTCTATTCAGATAGACAAAGCTCCTTGAAATTAATTATTCTTTGATCAGCTGCAACTAACAAATAAGAATCAAGGCGAGCGGGGAAAAAAAAAAAAAGGTATAGGGGATAGGAAAGAAAAGGAGAGGAACAAAGTAGTTGGCGGAGCAGCTGCATTCCTTTACAATGCGAGGTCCCAGTTAGTTACCGATTTTTCCAGCTGGGCAGATGATGTGCGCTATTCTCTATAATTGAATTGCTGTTCTAACACCTTTCATAGGGGACCAGGAGTGAGGACACAAAAAGTGGAACTGCCGCGACTGTGGCAGTTTGCCTCCCGGAACAGTCAGGCGAGGGTCCTCTCATCAGTCAAATCCGTGGTATTGGTCTTTTGGATAGCTAGCGGGTCAAACAGGGGTCCCGGCGTTCAGGCTGCCATCGCCCGGGGCTCTCCCATTCTGCCCCAGCTTGGGTCAAAACCGTTTCTCACCCCTGGACCAAATTATTTGAAATCCCAAAGAGGAAGAAACGGGGCTGGAGGTGGGGGTATGAGGGGGAGGCGGCGAGCCGGCTGCACTGGGCCGCTTCCTGATAGCGGTCTAGGAAAGAGTCTAATGAACGCAGCTGCTAGTTGAAATCTGGGGAAACCCCAAATCGAAATCCAAATCCTAAAGCTCTTGAGTTAGGTAGGCCTGGGCAACTTTTGTGCGTCTGGTAAGCCCTCCTCACTGTCTCACTTTGACACCGCACATCACTTCAATGTACGGTATTTGTACTGTCTCCGAATACCTAGTCACCGTGCAGATGTTAGTGCGTCTTCTCCGGCTATGGGACGCTCAGGGGAGCTCGCGCTACTAGCCTCCCAGAGATTCCCCTTCTGCTCCCGCTGCGACCCACGCACCGCGTCTTTTTCTAGATTCCTCTGCCTCGGCTCTCTTCAGGACTACTTTTAAGGGCTTCTTTGGAAGAAGTCACTTATCCAAAGTGAACTCTCGAGTACAGACACAAAAGAAGTTGTGACTTTAGCATTTCCTTAGACTACA
This sequence comes from Sminthopsis crassicaudata, assembly GCF_048593235.1. Lineage (NCBI taxonomy): Eukaryota > Metazoa > Chordata > Mammalia > Dasyuromorphia > Dasyuridae > Sminthopsis > Sminthopsis crassicaudata. Next base: position 556,827,774 of record NC_133618.1, on the reverse strand, counting down.
CTACTCACCCTTCTTCAACCACGAAATGGGATAAAGAGGTAGAAATTGTTCCTTCTATCCACTATTTCCAAACCAAAAGGCAGAGGTCGACCCAACCCCCGATAACTCGTAGTATGACCCCTCTAGTCTTCTAGCAACTCACAGAACTTCGACAATTTTATTTCATTTCCCTCAAAACACTCAATCTCTGAATCTCTCTGATCCGAGAGAGTCTCTTTCCTCTCTGTCTCTCCAAGTCGCTTCTCTAGGCTGAATTTCACCTCAAATTGCATGGCCTAGAAATCTTTAAGGGTCTTTTCCCACCTATTTTTCCCACCTCCAGTTACCTATGCAGACTAAGTTCTATCCATCCATCTTTGGCCCTTCAATATATCCAGTCTCTTTACCATTCGTTTTTATCATTTTTCTCTCCACTCGCCTCCTGTATATGTATTGACTCCATATAGTTTCAAAGGCAAAAACAACTTGATCATAGGCTCGCCTTTTGAAACCCAGGGATGTGGCAGAGCTCTCTCATTTGGAAAACAAAACAAAACAACCACAACACAACCCCTCACAGCCAAGTTCCATCCCTTATAGGCACAAGTCGGACCATTTTCGTAGCCTCCCTAGCTACCTTCGGCGTTATTGGCAGGCTATCAGAAAGTTGCGAGAAGTGAGAGTGATCCTCTACCTCCACGGGACAGATTTCCCTCCTTTGGTTCAAAGCATCCTGGAAAGATAAGAATCATGGTATAGTGAATAGTGTACTGAAAGAGAATGTGCATTTCTGAGCAAGAAAAAAATAAAGTGTAGTAATAACCTTGAGTGTTTGGAAAAGGAGAAATCTGTAATGCCAGAAACTACTACTTGTGAGCAGCTGTAAACGTTTGGGATTGATATGGGTAGGCTATTCTTTCCATCATCATCCCCACTTCAGATTCCCCAGACCTTCAAGTAATTAAATGTTTATAAAAATCAATTCTCATTCGCATAACACTGGCTAGCCGAAAGATCTGAGATTTGCATATGTGTGCCACATTGCAGAATAAAATAAAATAAAATGAAAGTTTACTTAGCATCATTTCCGAGTGTCATTGGGGCTTCGTTCTCCCTAATCTGTGCCCAGATGTTGGAGTCCTCCAGCACCTTTACTTGAAAAGTTGTTGACAGGTTAGCGACAGATCTGACTCTTGACTTTCATAGCCAGTCCCAGAGAAATAGCTTGCTGACATCTCAGGAGATTTCAAACCCGACTGGATCTTGGGGACAGGAATAGTGATGATGTGACATTAAATAAACTCGAAAGTAATAAACTCAAGCTAAAAAATTACAATTCTCTGTTTTCTTCTATCATTCAACATTATCTGTGGTTTTTAATTGTCTTTTTCTGAGGATAGTTATAGTGTTCTCAATTGAAGACGTGTCCTCTTTACCCTGAAAAACCTAAGCTCTTGCTAAAATCAAATTGCTCAGTTGAAATCAAGGATGATTTTCAATCCAGTTACAGTAAAATAAATTCTACTGCTAGCCCACAATCCCAAGAGGTATTGAGCTATTGATACAATATTGATACAATTGCAAGGATTTTTTTTCTTCCGTCCCCCCAAACTGTCACATCTGTACCTACTTTTCTGCTAAAATGTCCAACTTATAATTTAAATAAGATTGCCAGTGGGAGGAGGGGGGGGGGGGAGAATGCCTTTGCTTCAATGTAGACCTGGATCCTCAGGATATATCTGCAATAACTCCTGAGAGGCTGAGATTCTATATTGATAGGTGAGGATATAGGTGATGCTTATTAGAAATAGATTGCTTCAGGGCTGTAATGAAAGAACAATAAAAGAAACAGGTATAGCTCCAGGTCCTGCTTGGCCATATCAGGACTTGTTTTCTTTTTTAAGAAGACTAGAAGTCTCCCATTTGCAACTTAAATTTCCTAGCTCTTTTGCATGTTCCAATTCAAATAGGTTCTGTGCTTTCTTGGATTCTGCCCCCCTTCCCCAACCCCGTTCCCCCAAGGCGATTCTGAGTAAGGGACAGAGCCTAGTTCTCAACTTTCTACAAAGAAGTCTAACTCTGAGAAAATCTAACATATGAATATTTTGCTTTTTTAATCTGGAATGTGAAATGCAACCAAACCAACTACTTCACTGTTCTCCATTTAGAGTGTCGTATTAGCATAATTATTAATAATCACAATAGCAATTATGGTTATTAATATAATAACAAACAGTCCTGGGATAAAAATCATCATCTATGCCTATATGGCCTCTAATTTCCTAATCTGTCCTTAGCAGATAAGTTCGTTGAAAACTTAAATAAGTTTGTAGGAGAGTTTAGTTGGTTACTCAACTCAAGTGTTCAAAATAAGTTATTGAAGGGGAAAGATTTTTTAAAATGCAAAAACTTTAAGCTGTTTTTTCCACCTTTCTGACTTGGCTTTTATTCAAGAGACATAAATGGATTGTGTTGCTGTAGATAAAGATAGTGCACATTCTCTCCCATCTTGTGCTCTCCAAACAGAGAGACAGGCAGGTGTTTTATAACAAGTTGTAAGTGGCTTTGATAGAGAGGTAGGTAGCCAGACAATCAATTATTCTCAATGGTATAGCCTCCTTGTTTCCAAGGTTCTGGTATTATCATTATCATGTTCTTTCAGTAGTTTAGCGCCTATAAAGAAAATGCTTTTTGTGTACTGTGTCCCAATTAAAGAAGTATGTTATAAACATGCTATCCTATGAGTTTATGGGAGGGCAGGGGATGGCATATATATACAATAGGTATGTGTATGTATGAAAATTGTATAGAGTAGCGGAACACTCTAACATTTATCTTGGAAGACAAGTAAATATATGGTGAATTGAGCAATCTTCAATATTAAAACAAAATGTTTCATTTAAATTAATGCAACATTTAGAGTGTGAAAATAAGGAAAGAAGTGGAGTAGGGGAATATAACTAGTTAGAATGATTTTCCTTTCTGTAAGAAGTAACACTTTGTTCCTATGGGTTTCCCACAGGAAAAGTTTTCAAGGTAGTAGCATAGAGCTCTCATTTATATATCTGAGGTTTGTGTACACAGGGGTTGGCAGTGGGAGGTCAAAATGATCCTCTCCAGCTATACAACATCACCCTCACCCAATTTCTAGTTCCATTTTATATTAGACTTCCTAATGAAGCAAATCTTTTAAGACTTCCCCCTCTTCTCTTTTAGCTAAGAAAGCTGATAACACTTTTGAGAGTGATCACAATTGGCTAATGTAAGGGGAAAAGACAAAGAAAATTACAAATTGGCATGGGAGTTGTTAAATTTAACCTTCTTTTGCAACTTTTGCATGAAGGAGGTTTTCCCAGCTAATCAAGAAGATGAAAAAAAAAACAAAAACAGCTCTTGGTAAACTTGGGAGGTTACTCACCTGACAAACACAATCTTGGGGGGGGGAGGAGGGAGAGAGAGAGGTGCTCCAGGAGAGAGGAACTGCCCTAAAATTGTCTAGGGCTATACAAGCAAAGTAAATGAAGGCTTATAGAATTTATCCAAATGTTTTTATTCTTTTAGTAGCCAGTTGTAAGACTTATGTATAAAATTCCCTTTATTTTCACAGCAGTTTTTTTTCTCTATAGATCTCCATGTCTTTCTCTCATTTTCTCTTTCTGTGTGTGTGTGTGTGTGTGTGTGTGTGTGTGTGTGTGTGTGTGTGTGTGTGTGTTTCTGTATCTATATGTGTGACTATCTCTCTCTTTTTCAGGGGCAAGGGGCAAAGAATGAATTATGCAGAAAATATGCCCTCTACTCCAAAAACTGGGTGAGCATTTCAATCAATTAAGGGGCATTATGGAAGTAGTAGAAGGGGCTCCTGTCTTGATGTTAGGAAGATTTGAATTCAAATTCTTTCTCAGACACTTACTAATTATGTGATGGGAAAGAAGTCACATAACCCCTCTATGATTCACTTTTTTCATCTGCAAAGTGAGAATTGGAATTAATGGCCATTAAGGTCCATTTTCTTTATAGATCTGTGATCCAGAGGTTTCATCTATGTGATGGTTATATTGAGATACTCACATATTTTGATATTTTGTTGCTTAAGTGTTTTAATTTTCATTGACCCAATAATCAACCCCCCTCTACATCTATTTCCTTACAATATAAAGAACACTTCCAGATGGATTCAAAAGACCTGAATATAAGCCCTAGTTATGCCAGATAGCTAAGTGCAATATTGAATAAATCATCCCCTTCCCACCTTAGTAATCCTGTTTTCTTATTTGTTACACAGAATTAATAAGCACATTACCTATATCTTAAGATTGTTATGAGATGGGGATTTTTTTTAATAACATAAAGCATGATATAAATAAGAACTTTTATTATTTTATCCCTGAGATTATCATGAAGAGAATAGATTTTAAAGATTATCTTAAGAAGAAAAACTAGTAGTGGTCCAGTGACTGATGAGAAGGTAAAGGATAGGCTAGAGTTCTGAGCCTGGAGTCAGAAAATGAGGTAAATTTAGACTCAGTCACTCATTAACTGTGTAACCTTGGGAAGTTTATTTAACCTATCTGCCTCAGTTTATTTAACTGAAAAATTGAGATAATAATAGCACATACCTCATCAAGTTATTGTGAGGACCCAATAACTTAATTTGTAAAATACTTATCATAATGTCTGGTATCTAGTAGGTGATTAATAAATGTTTGTTTTCTTCCCTCTTTACCTCAAATTCTTCAGTTTTAATTACATTCTTTTTGTTACCAATTTAACTAACATAAGTTCCTAACGATAGGACTCCCTGTCTGAAACATTATGGCCATTCACTTTATTTTCTGACACACCTCCCTGAATCTTCCTGTGATATCTCATTATAATATGGAAGTCATTTTGACTTCTGGAAGGCAGCATGCATTTAGGTAACCTGACTTTTGTCTTGCCACTGGTTTCTGATAGCTCTGGAAGAGAGAAGGAGGCTGATGATTTTGTATAAGCCTTGCCTCACTTCAATTCATCCACAAGTCATTACTCTTAAGATGTCATTGGTTCTCTTTGAGAAGGAAGGATGAACAAAGAACTGAAAAGTCTTCAAGTACAGGCCTAGGGATTGTTTGATATCTAGCTAAAGTTTCATCTTTTTTATTGATCTCCTTGTTATTTTGGCTATGTGGTGATAAAATTTTGCAACCACAAATTTTTAAAGATTGTCTACCAGTTTTATAGTGTGATTGTGATCAACAATGGTGAAAAGAGCACCACCAATACTGATGAAAATCTCAACTGTAATGTGCTGAGGATGCTGAAAATGAAGTTATAGGCTATTAAAGTCTAACACCCTGACAATTTTTAATTTTAAAGCTAAAATCTGGACTGTGTTTGGATCTGTCTCTGTGAAAGCATATTCTCTAATGAGATTATTGAAATTCATGAGATCCATTTAATATGAATGTCAGAAGCTTACATGCTTCCCACTTTTCTCTGTGCTAGGACTGCTATATCCTCAAGTTAAGTCCTTAAGTACCACTTCCAAGTGATATCCTTCTTGACTTTTGGAAACCAAATCATGATTTTCCTTCACTTGTGAGAATTGCCTTACTAGTTTACACACACCATAGACAGGAAGGTTTGAAATATTGTACATATTGGATTTTTTATTTCTGGAATGTAAATATTGAATTTCTGTGGCTCCTCCCATGACTACATAATATATCTACATCTTTGTGTGTATATGTTTGTTCATGTTCATGTTTTTTTTTTTTTTAATCTTCTAAGATCCTAGGGAAAGGGACCATGTACACCTTGATTATTTTAGTCACCAGGACAGTGCCATGAACACCATTAGCTTCTGATGATGAAGCATGAAGATATTTTAATTCATGGTCTTCCCACTGACTCCCCATAGACTTAGGGTAAGTCTTTTATGCTTTTTTTATCCCAAAATGTAAATGGGGGATTAAAAAAAATCAGCCACCTGCCATAGTCTATAAGGCTTTATGGATTATATATATTATACCTGAGTTCCTCAAAATCAGGCACAAGGTGCAGTTGTTGACTCTATACACCAGAAACCTACACATCCCCTAAGAGAGATGGGGGATCAAAATCTTTTTTCACATTCTTTGGTGGTAGCAAGCTCCCGTTTTTTTCCTTTCAAGATTAGTTAGTTACTTAAATGACAGTCAGCCTTTTGAGAGTTATACTGCAGTTTCAGAATGGGTGATTAAGGAATAATGTTAGGGGTTGACTGCCTGAATAGTGATTCGCTATACTTCTGGAATAAGAGAGAAGAAATAAGCCTGATTCCAGTGCCTCTCTACTTCCATGCAGAGAAGAGAAATAACTTCTTTCTTAGAACTCCCACATCTTGAAAGCACTGAGAGGACTTTCTCTGATATTTGCATTAGTTTCTAAATCTACAAATTGGAGAATTGGGTTCAAGGCTATTTAGTAATATACAGAAAGACTGGTGATTTGTGTTTCTAGTGCAGCTTACTACTTTACTCAGGTTATTAATTATTTCAGTAATTTTAGTTGCATCTTTAGATTTTAGTAAGAAGGTATAATGCCACCATTTGTAAATAGTTATAATACTCTTTTTTTTTCTTTGCCTACACTTATTCCATCAGTTTTTTTCTTATTATTCTGATAGCTAGCATTGCTAAAATATATCAAATAATAGAACAGATATTTTATATTTTTGCATTACCCTGAAAAGGCTTTTAGTCTTTCTCCATTACAGATACCATTAACTCTTGATTCAGATAGATGCTATATATTATATTATATTATATTAATTATAGAAATGATAGTTCATTCTGTATATTTCAGTGTTTTAATATAACTAAGTGTTGCATTTTACCAGAAAAGAACATTATAGATCCAGAGTTTGCTTCAGGACAAAAAAGAACAAGGTTTTAGTCTCACTTTTGTCAAATATCTATGTGCTCTAAGGCAAGTCACTTAATCTCTCAGGTAGCTTTCCCAGAGGGCATCTAGGTAACACAGTGGATAGAGTACCAGTCTGAAATCAGGAAGACCCAGTTTAAATCTGGCCTCAGACACTAGCTGAGTGACACTGGACAAGTCACTTAATCTGTCTGCCTTGGTTTCCTCATCTGTAAATGAGCTGGAGAAGGAAAAAACAAATCACTCCAGTGTCCTTGAAAAACAACAACAACAACAACAACAACAACAACAACAACAACAACAACAACAACAACAACAACATCGACAACAACAACAACAACAAACAAGTCCAATACAGCAAACCCAAGAAGTACCCACCAAACAACCAAAACAAAAAAGCATAAATGAAGTCAAAAAGAGTTGAACATGACTGAAAAATAACAATAACAATAAAAGCTCTCCAAGACTCTAAATTGCAAAGAAGGTGCCAAACTGCTTTGGTTGAGGAAATTTCCTTCTCTGTGTATTATTATTTTTTTAAATCAGGGAAATAAAAGTTCTAATTCCTTTTCCCTATGAAATTAAAAGTAGTTCTTGAATTTGTTTATGTAATCAAGTATTTTTAATTGAGTATTATTTTCAATGTTACTTAGAAGGATTTCTAATAATGGTAAATTTAAAATACAATCTGATTAGAACATTTTTGATCCAAACTTTCAAGTTTGTTTTTTTTTTTTTTTGATCCCAATAATTTGCACCTTTGACCACTTAAGAACAAAAAGAATAAATTTAAAATAGCTTTTTGAATGATCAGTGATGGGATAGAATAGGGGATTCTCCTTCCACCCTTTTAAAAATAAAAACGGTACCTAAACAACTACCATCAGATGACATGGAGCCAAATTTCTTCTGAGACCATTGTTGTTCTCCATATTATGAAGGCAAAAAACTCAGACATATATATTCCCCTCCCCATCCTTCTCCCCTTTTTCTTCCTTTTTTTTTTCTACTCACCATCTCTTTCCTCCCTCTCCTTTTCTTCCTTCACCCATCCTCTCTCTTTTTCTGTTCTCTCCTTCCCTCTCTCCCTCCCCCTTCTCTGTCTCTCTGTCTCTTTCTCTTCCTCCTTCAAAATCCAATTAGTTCCCAACTTCATTCTTCATAGTATCTCTTATATCATTATTCCTCTCTTAACTCATATAGTGACTACTCTCATTCACTCTTGTCACTTCTTGCCTGTGCTATTGTGATTGTCTTTGTAATATGCTTGTGATGCCCACCCTCTTTCCTCTCTAATTCCCTTTTCACACAGCTGACAAAATAATCTTTCTAATAGAGAAATCCAATTTTGTCACTGTCCTCTTGCCTCTAGGATCAAAAGTATAAACTGTTCAATCTGACATTTAGTATGATCATAAATTAATTCTTAACCTTATTTGAAATAACTAATTTCAACCAAGCTGGATACCTAGCTATGTCCTGCTCTCATCCTGCATTCTTCTGTCTTTGTATACCTGGGGAGACCACCTTCTATGTCTACAGCATATTTTCTTGATATCTCCACATGATGACATTCTTATTTTTCCCCAACCCACCCCTCTCTGCAAGTTCCAACTTAGAGGCTGTCTCTTCCATGAAATCTCTTCCTGAAAAGTAACATAATGTCTTCATCAAATTTTGGACAATCCTCTGTCTCTGCCCTTATTTGTATAAATTCCATCTTTTTTATTAGACTGTAAGCTCCTTAATGGTGGTCAAGGATAGTGCCATTTTTTTCCATCTTTTATCTTCAACAAGAACAATATCTTGCATATAATAATAACTAATAAATAATTTGTTTAATTTAATTGGATCACACCCAATATGACACAGTTGTGACATAACAAGGGCAAGTAATACCTCTGGTTTTTATTTGTAGCTATTATTGACTAAGCAATTAATTTCATAAAAATAGCTATTATTTGTAATTGCACATAGAGTGTATTTATTCTTCATGGTATGTATAAGTACCATGGGCCAAATTATATGGCCATGAGTTCCCAATTGAATGGTTTTTGTCACCAAATCATGCAATAGTAGTCTCAAATACATAGCTAGGCTCAGTGTTACATAATTCAGTGGCAAAATTCTCACCCACTGAATATTGCATTTCTCTCTTTACCATCATATGATTTGTAGATAGAACATAAATTAACATACTAGATTTTTTTGTTTTTGTTTTTGTTTTAGAAAAAAATTTTTTTTTAAATCAATTGTATCATCATACTTGATTGGGGATGAGAAGTGGGGCAGAGAAACAAAAATATCCTACTCCTCTCCAATATACTAGTTTTTAAGAAGATTTAAAATACAAAAAGAGAGAACATTTCTATTTACCATTTCTTCCAAACACTTAGCTGCTTAGGGAAACTGAAAAAGGGAAATACATTAGAACTTTTGAAAGTTGAGATCTTATGGGCACTTTCTCTGTGACAGGAGGAGTCTTTGTAGGAGAAATTAACCTGTGGTATTTAGTCTAGTTTTTTTTTTTTTTTCACTGTCTCTCTGCACTAACATTTTCCAACACAGCCACCAATGAGACCTTGGAAACAATCATTAAAAAACATTAAAATGAGATCAAAACATGATCATTTCCCTCTGAATAGTGCCTTATGTTTTAGAAGCTCTATTGGCTTCTTTACTTGGAGTAGTTTCAAATTCCCACTGTCTTAGTGGCAAGACATTCAGCATTTTTAAAAAAAGATATTTCTCTCTCTCTCTCTCTCTCTCTCTCTCTCTCTCTCTCTCTCTCTCTCTCTCTCTCTCTCTCTCTCTCTCTCTCTCTTCTCTCTCTCTCTCTCTCTCTCCCTCTCTCTCTCTCATTCTCTCTCCCCTCCTTCCTTCCATTTCCCTTATAACTCTCAAACCACCTTATGAGTCTAATGGCCCACATTTTTGAGCTTCTTTACTAGAGTTCAGAGTATTTAGAGAGAACAGCCTGTAGTATCCATAAAGAAAAACACTCTTTGCATGCTTTGAGTAAAAGAGGCCATGTTAGTTATGATAACAATCATGAAGATGTTGTCCTGAGTCTTGATATCAAGGCAGCTGAAGTGCTGTTCAAACATAATCCAATCAAATAGACACTACTTAAAGGAAGCTTTGTATCCAGGAAAGTCTGATCACCATCTAGGAGTCATGTGACTGGGAGTAAAAGTGACAGGTACTGAAAGAAATTGTTTTATTAGAAATTTAAGGATGCAATTCAAGATATCCTATGACATGATTAGAACTAAATGATATGGATATAAAAAGCAGGAATATTGACATTAGTGATTCAGCAAGACCTAAATTAGAAACTAATTCTGAAAAAATGAAACTCAAAATTTGTGAATTTGCTAAAATATTTTTGGGGCATCTCTTAAGCTCAGAGAGGATTGTTTTCATGCACAGATACCCATGGAACTGAATAAAAATTATAAGTGAATTGAACCAATTCATCACTGTGAAAATTACTAAGCAATGGTAAGTTAGAAGGCCAACTGTTATAATGTGGGAAAATTCCAAATAACATCCCTCAATCAATGGCAATTCCTAGTTGGATCTCAAATATATGTAACAAAAAAAAAATACTTTGTATATCATTAAGTTGATACAAAATATCCAAATGTTCTTGTGCTATAAAATATCTGAATTAACATTGTTTTTTACTTTTTTGTCTCTATATTTTGACTTTAGTTATAAAGATACAACTCATTTCTATAAATAAGAAAAACTATATGGACAGTGCTGAATAGCTAATAAATGATAGAAAGGAGAATATAGTGAAGAGGGGGGAAAGGAAGAGTGAGGTAGAAACAGATATAAAGACCTAAAATCAAATACAGAAATGGGAGGAGAGACAAGGGATACACACACACACACACACACACACACACACACACACACACACACAGAGAGAGAGAGAGAGAGAGAGAGAGAGAGAGAGAGAGAGAGAGAGAGAGAGAGAGAGAGAGAGAGATCCCTCAAAACAGTGATCTTAAATTTTTCCCATGGCAGAATTCCTGTGGTAAAATCTTAAATTATGATTAAATGCCTGATATCAAATAACATAAGATTTATTATCCTTGAAGTGTTTCAGGATTCCTTGCACAGTTTGACAAATTCTCTTAGCAGACAGTAATTTGCATCCCTTAAGAAGTTATGAATCTTTAAGAAAAACTGCAACATGTATAACATATTTTGGACACTTACAGAATCTTCCTCTCAAAAGCATACCAGATTAATGGAAATGTGAAAGAACTTTTTACCAGTTTTAAAGAGAAGAATTGAAGAAATTACTGAAGGATTGTATTACAAGGCTCAATTCTGCCTTGAGGGGAGTCAAAATATTTCCAAAATTTGGAATTGTTTAGTTATTGGAAAATAAGAATAACTTTCATTTGAACCTGGATTTTTTTTTCCCTTTAAGTTGTAACTGCCTAGATCTTGTTGTCTTTATTCATGGTAAATGCATAAATTCTTCCTGTGTTGCCAATTTAGTGAGCATAAATTACTGTGGACTTTATATGGAATAAATTATCTTCTTAAGTCTCCTTAGATGTGTAGCCAATGGAGATTTTAGCTCAGAAATCCAAATGGAAAATTTAGCTTGGAGGGACCTTAGTGTGGATTTGGAATACTCCCTGGGGACCATTTCTTCCACACACCAATGAATGGATTACAGGATATACACTTCAACCAGTATCTTTCAAAGCTGCATGTGGCTCTTCAGAAGCCTGCATGAGGTTTTCTTCTTAGATTTGAATAAAGTATCCTGGAACATTCCTGATACTTAAGTAGCAGTGGGCCTAGGAGGGAAAAAAATAGCAAGACTTCATCTAATGAAGAGTCATGCACAGGCAATAATAATGGCACGTAGAATCTCCAGAGAAGTGACTGGCTTTAGATGTTTCATAATCTGGTTTGTATTCTTTGATGAAGACATCACACCAATCATCCCTTTATGTTAAATTATTATGAGTCCTCATAAGTATGTGATAAGTTTAATTGATTTGTGACTTTCTGCATCTCTGACAGTGAAGTGGTACTCTGGATGTTGAAAGGTAAGGGGAGTTTGATTTCAGTGATGTAAAGATGAATGCATCATTTTCTAAGCTGAAAGATGAAAATCTTGCTTGTAAATTCATTGTCTGATGTAAAGACCATGGTGAAAATTTACATTTGCTCTCTAGTTCAAAAGGTCAAAGGACAGTCAGACTTTTCCAGTTTAAATGAACTGTGAAACTGAAATTTGCCAGAAAATACATTTTCATGTGCCTATCCATAAGCTCTTGATTTTCTCATTTGTTTTCTTTCTATCTCATATGTAGTTTCCTCCACTTTGCCTATAATTACTTGAAACATGTTCGTAGAGGTTCAAGTCTATTAGAATTTTGTCTCTTTACTCAGTTTTAAAACACCTGATTGAAAAGTGCAAATGGAAGCGAAGAACTCAAAAGAATCTTGGATTGAGATAACCTGAATTCAAAATCTAACCCTTTCACATACTGGATGATGTTGAGAGTCACATAACTTTTTTGTGCCTCAATTTCTTTATCTGTAAAGTGAGGGGACTGAACTACATGAGTATTGTTTCTTTCCAATTCTTTATTTATGATCCTAAGATCAAACAATATCAATAATTTGAATAGGGAATGAATTTTTAATCTTGACTACGTGTAAACATGTTAATAAATTGGTTATTTTCCTTCTGAATGTGGTTATACTTTTATGATTGCAGGCAGATGGTTGTCACATAAAACTACACAAAACCACATTTCTGGGAAGGATCCTCTCTTAGTGGTGATGGTGGTTGTTTTTTCCAGACTTCTGAATACTAAATTAAATTAACACATTTTTATTAAATGTATTCTATGTGTAAAGTACTATGCTAGATGCTACAAGAAATAGAAATATGGAGTGGGAGGAAGAAAAAAGATATATGAATTTCTTGACTGGTGTGAGACAAGTGAACCATCTGTACCTGAAAGTAGCAGAGGAGGCAATGATCAAAAATTTCAACCAGTCTAACCCATTACAGTTTATAAAGAAAATTCAATGCAGCAACATTTTACCTACTTACTATGCACAAAACACTATTGAAAGCTTCAAGGATATTTAATTTCAGGTTTTCTTAAATTCTTGATACAATGTAAAATTATCATATGAAATTGTGGGAACTTGTAGAGAGAATAACTATATGTCACTTCTGATCTTGCTATATTAAGTGTAACAAAATCTGGGTTTCAGTATCAATGTTAATTGATACAAAGAAGGGACAATGAAGAATAAGTGGGAATATTGGTGTCAAAATGTTTTGTCTTTTGAAAAAGTTTAAAAAAATCGAATCCACTTCCTAGATAGAACTGAAAAGACTAGGAAATAAATAGAAAAAAAAAAAGAGATCAGAGGTAAACAGGTAACTATAGATAATAATTGTACATTACAGATATTATAAAAAAAAAAGAGAATGAGATTATCCATCAAAGTAGCAAGTCACTTAATCCCTGGGTCTCAATTTCCTTATTTGTAAAATGAAAAGTGATAGTTGGAGTGGGGGATGAGAAATACAATTTATCTCATCAATCTAAACAGAAAATTTCAATTCTGCTTAATATGATTAATTTCAACAAGAACTGAAAATTCGTGGTGTATAGTCATATTTCAGTGACCTCCTTCCATGTATTTCTACATACCTCTTTCTACTGCCATGATGGTTTTATCTGAGACTTTTCAAGAGAAAAAAGTGGAAATATGGAACACGAGAATAGGTGATATAAAAGAGGTATAAATCATTCTAGGAACACTAATTATGTGTGTTTTTAAACATGTTATCAGGTAGACAGATGGTTGGAATAAAGGTAAAGGCAAGAGCACAAAGCAAAATATACCTAAAATGGGGAAAAATGATCAGATTATTCCCCTCAGTTGAGAGAAAAGGTCTAACTATATTAGGCTTAAAGGATCAGCTCACAACCACTCTGAATAAATGTGTTTGCAAGCTTTGCTCCTTAAGCAAATCTTGGATCTGAGTGAACTAGAGAACATTTTGGTTACTCCTTGGACACATATTCTATTCTGTTTCACATAGAAAAAAAGCCCAGATAGGATAGCTATCAGCTTGAAAACATTAGATAAAATTGATAGGGAAAACCTTGCTAACTCTTTTGCAGGCTGCTTCTGAATGTTTCTAGAACAATGTATTTGGATCTTCATATAGGTTCTATGACCATGCTAAGATTCACAAAGATTGTTCCATTCCCTCTGATTAGGTCAACCTGGCTAGCAACAATGTATGTCTTGGAAGCTCTGTTTTGTTCATCACCATGGAACTTAAAGTTTCTTTGTGTAAAGAATTGTTATATTAATCGGGCACTAGAAGATAATATCTTTCTTGGTTCACTTTCCTTTTTATTTTTGGCTCAGGTTCCTGTTTTACCTTTCCTATATATTTAATAATAGCATCACTCATCTACAGTGCCTGCTACTTAGAGTTGGGAACAGATAAATTTAATGGTGAGTATAGAATATTTCTAGAATTTAATCCATTCTCTCAAATAGCCTATTCTAATCTCAGAAATTTTATATTATGATTGGATTTCTATCCATATAACCTGATGCTGGAGGGCTGATAAGTGGAAAAAGAAAGAGAATGATGACAAGTCATGGAGACAAGATCATAAAATATGAATTCCGTTGTTGACTGTATTATTTACCAGCTCAGTGACTTTAGAGACTTTACTTCTCTGAGATTTATTTCCTCATCTGAAAAATAGGGATAATAATATTAATACTATTTACCTAACCAGAATGTTTTGAGGAAAATGCTTTATAAAAGAACTACAAAATAAATCTTAACCATTATTCTTTAAAAAGTTTTATCCCAAATTGTCAATTTCTGAGGGGGAAAAAATCTTTATGGAGCTCCTTCTCTATTTTACTCTCCTATATTTGCCTCTTCTTTTTCTTCTTCCTTTACTCTTCTCTTTGCCTCCTGACTCTCTGCTCTTCCTTTCCTTTTTTTCCTCCTATTTTCCTTTCCCCCCTCTACTCTAAAATCTCCCAAATCAAACTCTCTTTTCCTTTCCCTCCCTCTCTCTCCACCTTCCCCCTACCATGTGTGTGTGTGTGTGTGTGTGTGTGTGTATGTGTGTGTGTGTGTATAAATGATAGTGGTGGAAATAAGAAGGGGCCCACATAAAGAAGGGGAAACCAATCTACCTTCCTCCACTTGATTTTGTTGGTTTCATGATCCTTAATAGAAAAATAGATGGGAATACCTACTTTTCTGCTACTCAGAGTTGTATTCCATTATGACCATGAATGAGATACTTTCAGAGCTCTAAGATGGACTCATTTCAATCAGACAACTGGACAACTGGAATATGTAGGTGTCAATTTTATGGGGGTGAATTTTTCCCTAAATCACTGCTAATTTTGTCAATGTGGCCCTAAATAGCTTTGGATACACCTATAGATCCATGACAAGGAGAAATATCTCTCATACATTGTTTCTGGAAAATAATGATCTTAATAAAACCATCATTCCTATTTAGTTACAATTTTCACTATAAATATACCAAAAAACTTATTCCTAAAATTGATTTGTGCTTCTTCTTCTTTCTTTTTCTCTTCCTCCTTCCTTTATTCATGGCCTTGGCAAATGGGTTGGCCTTTCCCTTTTATTTTACTGGGAGCATCATATAAACATATACTGCTATGAAAATAAAGGTATTTATTTTAAATACCTAAATAAATTAAAGGTATACAAAATTGCATATACACTGGTCAGTCATAGAATACTATTTTGTTTGGCTTATTATGACACTGAAGATATTGTAAACACAGTTGGAAGTATGAAAGCATTAGATTCATTAAAATGTGATCATTATCCAGAGACTTTTGAGCCAAATGCATCAATAATTATAATTAAATTACAGGAAATGTCCAATATTTCTGAATTTACACTTTATATATATATATATTTATATGTATGATTTTTATATGCTCGGTTACACATTTGTAATCCAGGGTACTTGCAAATATAGCTTACTCTAAAAACTCACCTTGTAGACTAGGGTATCAGAGAAAGTTTGCCAACTTCTGCCATCATAGCTCTACATGTAAACCTGAAGGATTAGGAGTGTCTTTCTAATAGTTTTATTTATGAGCACCAACCAATGTGTTCCCACATTGATTTTTAGTTGATATTAATTAGCTAGCCAGACCTAATTAGTTTTTGGAAAGTCTTATAAGACATTTTCCCCTACCTCCAACAAGCAGCACACTCTCTCACAAGTACATACAGAGTCCAGGGGAAATGGGGCTTAAATTCAGAGAACACATGATAAAGGGATATGTTTCTGCTTTCTGGAATTTCTTTTCTATCCTTTGTTGAGTATTCATCTAAGTTACTTTTCTTTTGGTAAGGTGAAATGCTGTTTGGTTTCTTTTAGAATTCTAAAACTGCCTTGCTTACCTTTCTTTCAAGTGCTACTTTATATTTAGTCCTTGATTTAGGTACTTTTATCATTGTTGTTCTCAAGAGTCTGAAATCTCCAACATTTTATTGTGTACAAGATCATCCTCTAGACTAGAGGTAGGAAGGGGAAAGAAATGGAATTTCTCTCCTCTGTAATCCCACAAGACATTTCTTTCAGAGGCTTGGCTAAAGTTTTTCTCTTCTCTAGGGTAGTCAATTGGAATACCTAACCCTGAGTTACCTTGCTAACTTTATTTAAGACCCAAAAGATGTGACTGATTCTTCAACCAGTATTAATATACTTCCTCTGTAGTACCATTTTATTTCATCCAATGATTTTCGCTCCAAATTAGGAAATTTTCTGGCCTTAATTCAATACCTTTGATTGATTCAGTAGGACTGTTTTCATCTGATGAAGGCATCAGGATATACAGCATGCAATTTAATTATTTTAAATAAGGTAAAAATGATTGATTAAATCAGTACCCACACTGAAACATAGGGGAAGGAGAAACACTTTTGGGGGACAGGATGTGTTGCACTGTGAGGGAATAGAAGAGAATGAGTTCTTCTTAGTCATAATAGAAAGCAAAAAGAAAGAACAATGGAGTTAGGGAATTTGGGCTTTTCTACTCAAAACTTAGTTGATTTTAGCAACTCATTTCATTTCTATTAACTTCAGTTTCTTCATCTGTAAGGATATACATAGAATCTCTCTTCAACATGCAGTTCAACACACTCTTTTTGCTGATCTATCCAACTGCTCTTGCCTTCATTCTATACTATCTTGTGATTAATTGCTTTTATATTTATTCTTTTTACATTTTTTTTTGCCCCAATATACTTTTAGATACTTATCTCCTCAAAACAATGTAGATTCTCTTCCTTTTCATGGTCAGCAATTTTACTATTAGCCAAAGCTTCTACTGATAAGAGAACTATGGGTACACATATCTTCTTTGGCAGAAAGAGGAAATTCTTGTGGATTTATGGCTCCTTTTTGCTTCATGTAATTTACTTCCCCCCACTCATCTCAATTAACAAGCATCTATTCCCTTCTTCTTTTCTCAATTAATCAGATCCCTGTAACAAACATGCTTAGTCTTGTCTTCAGTTTCATAGTGGACACCTTTGCTATGTAGCAGCTGCTCTCCATACATATTTATAGTTATGCCTACATAGGAATGCTGTGGATTCATACAGCATGCTGGGATAAATGTAGAAAGGGAATGCTCCTTGCCACCCTCATTCTGCCTTCTTCATTTTTCCCTAAATCACGGGCATGACTCTAGAGAGCCTTGGATATACCAACAAGGTGACAAGGAGAAATGTCTCTCTTACAAAGATAATAACAATAACAATATTTCATGTGAGTATAGAAGTTGAAACTTCTGAAAGAATTATATATACATTTTAGCATTCAATCTTCACATAATTCTGTAAAGTTAGTAAGACTTTAAAAAAATCAACACCCCCATTTTACAGATGAGGAAACTTATACAGATAAGAATAAATGGAACATTTTGAGTCATATGCTTGCTTAGTGATGGTTCTGGAATTAGAACCCCACATGTTAGTCTATAGCCAAAGCAGAATTATAAGAATCATTTCACTGCTTCCCTCACCTCTCCCAATTCTCTTTCTCTGGAAATAAGAGTTTCTAGGTAGAAGTAGATAGAATTCTTTCTATCCATGCCTTTACAGCTTTCACTGCCAGCTAGCTAGTACAGTGAGCTTGTAGTGAAGAGGAAATGAATTCAAATCTAACCTTAGATACTAGCTATATGATTCAAGGTGAGTCATTAATTTCTGTCTGTCTCAATTTCCTCAATTGTAATATAGGTATAATAATGTCTAACTCACAGAGTTGTTAAATGAGATAATGTTTGTTAAGTACAATAGAATCAGATTAAAGTATAAGTGAGAAATATTTAATAAAAAAGTAAAAATTCAATAAAATATAAATACCATATTTTAATCTATCAACCTAAATATCAGAGATATTTACATATAAATTAGTGACCCCATTTCTATTTGAGATTAAAATAAAAATTCCACCTAGACCAACCCTGTCATTTTGTAAATGCATAAATTGGGGATAAAGAAAAGTTGGATGATTCATCCAAGGCTGCAGATAGGGAATAGCAAAGGCAATATTTGAATCCAGACCCTAGAACTCTAAATCTAGTGCTATTCTCCTTGAAACACATTATCTCTAAAATTGATGGGGTTTTTTTATCTCTGAAATCAAATGTAAGCTTCTTGAGGCAGAAATTGTGCATGTGTATGTGTACGTGTGTGTGTCTTTGCACACAGTAGACCCTTAACTTGTTGAATTTAAATCTCAGTGAAAAAGTCAGTACTAGAATCTCATTTATGATCAATGCACCTTCTTTCTAGATTCTGATGACAAAATCTTTCAAAACACAAAATTTAGTGTGGAACAAATGGTTTGGACAATGGACTTAACACTTAAAGATTTAGTTCTACAAAAATTTTGTCTCTTTAGTATTTTTGTCTGACCTTGGAGAAAACAGGAAAATGACATGAGGCAATTTCATAAGTGTTCTGTGTTGTTGAAAACTTGTTGGAGTCAAAGAGGATATTATTTTGAATCAGGAAATTCTTCTCAGTCAAATAATCAGTTGGTAAAATATGACCTAACAATACAACCTACAATGGCTCAATTTGCTGATGTCTATCCAAATTAGGGTGGGAATTCAAAGCAAAATGAAACCATGGAAGACAGATAATGATTGTAATCAGGACTATTGCTTTCCCACAAAACCTTTTCCTATTTTCCTACTTCTGTTGATGCACTACCATTCTCCCTTTCACAAAAGCTTAAAAATCTCAGTCACTTAAGTCACCTTGCCCTGCCTATCCAACAGGTTGCTTATTTCCATATATGTTATCTACACCAAATATCTTGTATCCATTTGCTTCATCACTTTGGCTACCACTTTATTCTATATCTTTGTCACTTCTTATCTGAACCATTCTCCTAGCCTCCTAGATGGTCTACCTTCATTGAATCCCCTCTTTCCCAATTCATCCTTTATATAACTGTAAAAATATTTTTTCTAATACACATATATGATTATGTCCTTCCATAAAAAGTTTTCAGTATCTCTCCATTATGATTCTAAAAGATGCAATACAAGTTCCTTAACCTGGTTTTTAATCCTCCACAAATATGCTTCCAAATGATTTTTTTTTTCAGTTTTGAAGTGCTTTGAATGCTAGACTCAGGCGTTTGGATTTTACCCAGTAGTAAATGTGGAATGATTGCTTCATCTAAATATAAATTTCATTTTATCTACTCAACTTTCTTTCATCCACATCTAATTCTAGGAAAAATCAAAATTATTTGGATTTATTATACTACATTTATGAACTAAGTATTTGACCAATAACCACCTTATTCAGTCAAAACAGCTACCTAGTTGTATGTATAGATTCAATTTCAGCCTGTAGAAATTAGATTAAGTTAATTATCCAAAGAAATTGAATGAAAACAGACTGTGCCTCTATTAATTGAATATTTTATGGCTTTTTGGTTCTGAGTTATCTAGATAATTGCCTCAGTTGTTTATTTTACTTTTAAGACATCCTCACCACCCTGAAAGGTCCTGCCTAGACTCACCTCAATCACAGTCTGCATTCAAAGATCTTTTATTCCTGTGGGTCTACTTTGGATATTGTTCTAGAGTAAGCCCCATACCAGGAGCCTCAGGGGACATTCTCTGGGGCAGATGAGACATTCACACTTAGCTAGGCTCCTATAGGCATGGTCTTGTCTGCTTTGAGGTAGGACTCCTTGGGCATAACATTACATCCTGTTGCTTGGTTGAATCTCAAAGCAGGTTCTCAAATAGTTTAACCATTTGTTTCCCTCAACAAACTCTCTCCAGTCACTAGTACTTTTCCTGGATCTTCTTGTAATTAACTCATACTGGTAATTTTGAACCTTTCCTTACTGATATGCAAACTCTGTTCTTCCCCAGCTGGAAACTCCCTAATTGCCATCCACTTCAACACTATACCCTCTAGTGTGTGGGGAGATCTTGCCAGCCCTTTCATCTAATTCTAAGAAAAATCAAAATTATTTGGATTTGTTATAATACTACATGTATGAATCAAGTGTTTGACCAACAACCATCTTATTCCGTCTCTGGAATGTCTAATTCATATTTAATAAATTTCTTATCATTTTAATACTTTTCCTTTCTCATTTCTTTAATCTCCTGAGAATAGAATGGAAAGAGGCCAGGAAGTCTTCCATGAAGGAAAAAAAAGATACACAAAGATATCAGGAATGGTAGAATTAAGAGTAGGGTTTTTATTTGTTTCTCAGAGAGACATAGATATGCAGTTAGGTCTGAGAGCTAGCTTTTCCTAAAGATCTGCCATCTCTCAGTATCCTCAGTACTGGCCCTAGTCTTTCTCATATCCACTCCCCACTCACTGTTATTTTTTTGGGAAGGATGTTGAAAACCCCTTCTTCCCGATTTCTAAATTTTTCCCCTCTCTAATGATTTTATTCTGCAACCACTTCTTTGTAGGGGTTTGTATTATACAAATTTATCAACCAATCTAGATCCTGGTGGACTGTTATCAGTCTTCAGGATATTTTCCTTCTTCAATAAATGCAATGCCTCTTTCCAAGTATTTCTCTCCTTTTCATCTTCTGATCTTCTACTAAGTGTTCCATCAAATACACAAATTCCAATTCTTCAATATTCTCATGATATTCTTCTCTAATCTACTTTGCCCACATGAGAAATGGTCATACTCTCAATCTCTCTAATATGCACGTGATCTACTTTTTCATATTTATGGACTCTGACTTTTATAATATGATTATGATTTTTTTTTACTTTTTCCTTTCTCATACCCCTTAATCCTAAATTTTGATTTTAGCATGATCTTTATTCTCTCCACCTGTTTTTTTTTTCCTTTGCCATTAACACTGGGTTAAATTTTCTTATATTCTTTTCCCCAGGCCTTTAGTGAATTATCTCATCTATACCATCTTCAACCCTCAAATATTTTGTCCCCCTTTCCTATCATTAATTACTCTTATCCAAACCTTCAATCTGGATTATCCCTATCTTTGACTTCTGTTCATATTCACATAGTACTAAACTAATCTGGAGGAAACCACAAACTGTGTTGACTGGGTCCACTACAAATTCAAATAACCAAACTTCAACTGAGCCCTCTTACTCAGGAGCACACATTCTAAATCCCCCCCCCCCAACTGACCTGCTTCTTATTACAAGTTCTCTTTTATTTCTGCCATGGCATCCTTTCTTTCTATTTTCTTAGATGAAAACTTTGAATGCATTTATCTAAACCTCCCTCTTCTTCCATTTTCTTCATCTCATCAATGTACTCCTTTATTCTAGTGTCTCTTCCAAGACTCACAGAGCCTTATGGACTCTCTTCTCTTCTCCCTCTATTCTGTCTTACTTAATATTCATGCTATGTCCAATTATCATCTGAGGACCATCTGAGATTTATATATCCAACTACATACTAGATTTCTATATCCAAACCTATTTTCTCATCTGAACTAATTTCCAAAGCCTTTTGGACATTTCAAATTGGATGTCCCCAAAGTGTCTTAAACTCAACTTTTATAAAATAGAACTCATCTTTCCTCCCCAAATCCTTTTCTTTTCATGACTTCTATTTTTGAGCATCAGAATATTCCCAGTTACCAAAGTTCTAAATTTTAGTATTTTCCTCTACAATTCACTCTTACTCTCCCTACATATTAATCCTTTGCTAAATCTTTTTTCTGTCTTTAAAACAACTCTTATATATGTTCCCTACTCACATGGCCTAATTCAGGCCCTCATCACTTGTCATCTGATCTATTGTCATAGCATTTTGATTAGTCCTCCAGCTCCAAATCTATTTCCACTCAGATCTTTCTTTTATTCAGCTGCCAAAAGGATTTTTCTAAAGTTTGATTTGCTCACCTCAATCACTGCTCATACCCCCCCCCCCCCCCCGGCTCATTGACTTCTACTGGCTTTCTACAACCTTGATAAATATAAATGCCTCTGATAGTTAGAGATCTTCATGGACTAGCCCCTTCCTACCTTTCCAGCCTTCTTACATTTATTCTCCTCCATATGTTCTATGATCCAACAACAGTGGCTTATTTGCTGTTTCCCAAACAATGCATTGGGTGACATAGTTCATTTTTCTTTTTTTGTTGTTTATTCATATAACAGCTTATTTTTCCCTAATTACATATCAAAATAATTTTAATATTCTTTCAAAAACTGAGTTCTAAATCATTTTCTTCCCTCTTTCCTCTTTTTGCCTTATTGAAAAGGCAATCATTTGATATGTTAAATATGCAAGTGTAATCGTGCAAAATATATTTTCATATTAATCATGTTTAAAAAGAAAATACAGACAAAAAACTTTTTTTAAAAAATTAATTTAAATTTTGCTTATTGTTCACTTACCTTTTTTTTTAATGGCTTAGTAGATAAAAATAAGATCATTTTATTTGGGCAGCTAAGTGGTGAAATGGATATAGTTTTGGGCTTGAAGTCAGGAGTCTTCCTGAAGTTCAAATCTGGCCTCAGACACTTATTACCTGTGTGACTTTGGACAAGTTACTTAATCCTATTTGTACCAGTTTCCTCCACTGGAGAAAGGAAATGGAAAACTGTTCTAGGTTATCTTTGCTAAGAAAATCCCAAATGGGATTACAAAGAGTTGAACGTGATTGAAAATGACTGAGCAACAATATATATATATTCTGCATTGATTTTTTTTTTCTATAGAGATTATGGTAAGGAGGGAGTGGGGAATAACTTGTAGGAAACTAATTACATTTATTTCACTTGACTAGGAGGCTGCCATCTACCTTGGCATTCAACAGATTCCTTGATGCCTCATATTGGTATCTTTATTTTTGTACTTTTTGAGGGATCTTTGATCTAAAACAAAACCTCCTCTAACTAATCCCATCTTCAAGCAGATTAGTTGTTTTATACCAGGAGCCTTTGGGTTTTTCCTCTGGTTTCTAAGGTGAGAGGGACAAGGAGTAGAGGTCTTAAGAGATCATATCCTGAACTAAAATTAATGGAGAGAGAGGGGAATAAACAGTTCTGTTTCTCTTCTCTGAATGAAGATTTGAGTAAAAAAGGAATCCTCATCCACAAAGCCCTGCCCAGTGGCTTTTACAAAACATTATTTGTGGCCCTAGCATTAAACACAGTGATAGGCACAGAGTAAACTATTAACCAGATCTCAACTACTTGATGAAGAAATGTACAAATAGTCTTTAACATCTATGTAAATGTAGCCTTTTTAATCCATTGACAAATTACTAAATTCTTTCAAAAAGCACACCCCTTTATTAAATTTTTATCATGTTCTAAGCATTGTGCAATGCATTGGGAATACAAAGACAAAAACAAAATAGGTACTTATGTATCTTATGTTTTATGGAGTAACAACAGCTAACATTTAGTGCTTTACTCATTTGGTTCTTAGGACAGCCCTACAAAATGGAAATTCTTGGTGTTATTATCACCATTTTACAGGCAAAGAGTTTTATACTCACAGATGATAAATATTAAGGGATTGTTTGACATTGTTTTCTGCCTCCAGGTATAACTCTTTTCATCATATCATGCTCTGTCTTTACCCCACCCCTACCAAGACGTATTTCCATATTTTCCCAACACATAAAGTAATTTGAACATTCTATCAGAAGAATAGATGTCTCTATTAGTTAAGACACTAGTTTTTTTTTAATTTTATATTAGTAGAAAGAATATATTTTCTATTCTTATAACCTATATTTCCTTCTTATATTTTTGAGGGGCTGTGAAGAAAAGTGCCTAAAATTTTGCTTATTTCCAAGCTTTCTAAAATTTAGATCACAAATTCTATTTGTTAGGCCATTCATTGCATAAAGGACAATAAAACTTTTTCATATGTTTCAAAGATTGGATCTTTTTTAATATAATAAAACATTATAATTTAATGATAGCTGATATATATACATAACTGTTTAAAATTCACAAAGGGCTTAACATATATCATTTAAACCTCAAAACAATTCTGAGATAGATGTTGCAAAAATCATCCTCTCTGTTTAATAGATGAAAAAACTGAGGCTCAGATTTATAAAATAATGCACATGGTCATACAATCAATAGAGGCTGAATCCAGATTTTGCTAAATGTAGTTATAATTTTATATCTTTTATATGATGCCACTCCCACCTTCTTGCTTTTATGTTCTAGAAAATCTTACACTATTAAGATCAAATGATCAATTTCATGAGTGTGGTTTGTGGAAAGTATAGCTAATTAAACATATCCTGTGTTTTCAGGAATACAGTCACTCTTCCAGTTTTAACATGATTATATTGATACTGACCACTATGGGGATAGCAATGAGCTCTTCAACTTCAAGTAAAGGAACGTGGTTCCCACAAACTATAGATACAGAGAATGTTAGATGCAGAAGGAACCTTATTAGAGTTTTTCTACTCAAAGCACTTTATTTTATTGAAACTGAAGCCAAGAGTAAGTGATTTGCCCAAAGTCAAAGTCATACAGTTAGTCCATGTGCATTTGTAGTTCATTTTTTTTAAAAAGTGCTTTATCATCCTGGGTCAATAAGAGGAGGGATAAAACATAAACTTTTCCCAACTGGAAGCATTTTAGGAGATGTCTCAACTTTCAAAAACTTTCAGTTTTGATACCCTGTATTAAGGCTTTCTCTTTTTAAAATGTGTATATGTCTTTAATTATGTGTCAAAGATCTGCAGTATTCCCTTATTTCTTTTTTGATAAGAGAAGAAGATAGTTAATTGGTTTAAACCTGCCCATAGGATATTTTTTTTCTACTATTGCTACCTATAGTAGGAAAACAATCTCAAATTTTCAGGATGTTTTCAAATACATTAAAAGTAAGAAGTCAGTGCTTAAATTTCCCTTTACTTACAACAGCTTTCTGTAAGCAGTGTTGATCTAATTTCTGGAAAAGGGATCCAATAGCATAGAAGAGAAGTATATCAAATATAACAGGTTCTGAATAGCATGCTTGTATTGAAGTGCAATCCAGGTTGGCAAAATGAAGAAATGTGGGGTAATGAACAGCACATATAGCTAGAGGGGTTTAGAATTGTCTGAAAGGCCAAACCTAAAGGATAAGTCAGTAATGTTTCCTAGTGGAGATGCCAAGGAAATATCTCTTTTTGCTGGGTGCTATGTATATTTTTTATAAAAGACTTGGATTAAAACAATCACCACCAGATGATATGTGACCAAAAGCAAGTAACTTAAGCTCAATGTACATCATTTTCTTCATTTCTAAAATGAAGATAGATTGCACTCATTGGCCTCCAAAG
The DNA here is from genome assembly GCF_048593235.1 of Sminthopsis crassicaudata. Taxonomy (NCBI): domain Eukaryota; kingdom Metazoa; phylum Chordata; class Mammalia; order Dasyuromorphia; family Dasyuridae; genus Sminthopsis; species Sminthopsis crassicaudata. The sequence goes on along the minus strand of NC_133618.1, from coordinate 556,801,993 downwards.
TTCTTTCTTTCTCTGAGTCTATGATCCTATAACTTAAAGGGAACATGATGAAGGGAGAAAGAACACTATGCAAGTTCAACAAAGGAGGGTGAGAACAGGTTGAATGAAATCTTACCATAGGAGATTTTGCACACCCAAACAAAAATATGCACTTAGGCAATTAAGTCCACAAAGAAGACCAAACATAATATATTTATAAAAGGACAACTGTGAAGGCCAAGATGAGAGAATGTCTCTGGGTTGTTTATCATTGTATCAACCCCTAAAAATTTCAGAAGAGCTAAGTTGAACTCTAAGGGTATGCTAGTCTACTTTCTCTTTGAGCCATGCATGAAGTGATGACTAAAAGTTATACTAAATACTCATATTAAATGCCCAAACTATGTTTTGTAACCCAGGGACAAAAATTCAGAGAGCATGAAAAATCCAGAAGCAGATATAATGAGGAAAGATTAAAAAAATAAAAAAGATGCAGATATAAAAACCATCATATCCTCTGGTAATACCTATTGATATTTGCTGTATTCAAAATTAAGACATTTATTTAAATTAAAAGGCCAAAATGTATAGAATATAAGGGTTTAAAGAAAGATTCCTATTGCTTTATTATTACTACCCATAAATACCTAGCAGAATATTTTTGTGCATAGTATTTATTTCACACATATGTGTGAGCTTACTCTAGACTGGAAAGTCTCTCTGATCATATATAACTCTTACATTTTAATTGTCATCACAGAAAAAGAATACTTTTTTGGGGGGGATATGGGATATCATGTAAATCATTTTATCTATGCAGACTTCTATTTTATCACTTTTAAAATAAGGGGAACAATCAGTGGGTCTCAAACTTTTTGGGCTTTAGACCTCTTAGAGATTTATAACTAGTGGTATGCTGCAGTCACTGAATTGCCTTGCAAGAACTGATTGTAAAAAATTTAGTAAGAGAATTTGCTAATTGAAAATACTAAAATTCAGGGCTTGATTTATAGTTTTGTTGACTGTATAGATTTAAAGTGGTAGAGAAAAGGACAGCAACTTAAAGGTATACTTTGCATACATTTCTAGCTTATCCCCTATCAGCATCCCAATCCATTATCAAATATTTACCAACATATCCTCTGGTAATACCTATTGATATTTGCTGTATTCAAAATTAAAACATTTATTTAAATTAAAATACATTAAAATATAAATTCATTTAAATATCAATATCAAACACATTATTTCTTAGTATAATGTTTTAAAAATAAAAAATCTACATTTTCCAAAACAAGAAAAATTAATGAGAATACAATTGTTTTACATCCTTCTAAAAATCTTTCTCATGGGGGCAGCTAGGTGGCACAGTGGATAGAGCACCAGCCCTGAAGTCAGGAGGACTTGAGTTCAAATATGACCTCAGATACTCAACCCTTCCTAGCTGTGTGACCCTGGGCAAGTCTCTTAACTCAATTGCCTCAGGGAGAAAAAATCTCTCTAATGTGTGGTAATAGAAAGAAGACAGCTGGCTTCTGATACCTCTTTTTACATTCAGTCTCTTAAGATATGTTGTTTTAGTTGTCATATGTGGAAAAAATCTGGCCTCATACACACATGTAGTTGAAAAAGTAATAGGCAAACAACATGTTAGTATTATTATGGGGGGGGGAATTAGCTCAAGAACTAGATGAATGGGTCTTTCAGGGATGCATTATGGGTAAGGTCTAGAAAAAAATAAGATGAGGTACTTGAGATCACCAAAGTAGTGAGTTGGAAAGCTGGGATTTGAACTGAAGTCTTAGAAAGAATACCACAAAACTTGGTTGGGACAAGAAGTTCAAATAGCACCAGCCAATCAACTCTGTATGAATGAATGGAAAAGAATGGTCTACACATTTACTATGCACAAAGTACTATCCTAAGCATCGAATACAAAAATACCATCACTTCCCTCAAGAAATTTACATTCTCAGGGAGAATAAGTTGGAGTTAAGTAACTGGCCCAGGGTCACACTTGTAGTAAGTTTCTGAGGTCAAATTTGAACTCAGGACCTTCTAATTTCAGGGCCACTGCTTTATCCATTGTGCCATCTAACTGTACCCTCATATGTATGGGCAATTGGGATTAAGTAATTTGTCTAGGATCTCACATTTAATAAGTGTCTGAGACTGGGTTTGAACTCAGATTTTCAGATTAGCACCAGTGTGCTATCCACTGTGATACTTGGCTTCCCCAAGAAGGTCATATTCTAATGGAGAAAACAATAGTATAAAGTAAAATTGAAACTTTTTTTTTTTTTCAGGAATAGTAAAAGGAATTTGATTGTGGTACTCATAGGACAAAATTGAGGTGAGGAAGAGTATTGTCTAGAAGGAAGCTGGGAAGTAGGTACAGAGGATAGGGAAGTGAAATAAGATTGGAAGAAGCCCTTGATATAGAAAGCCAGAACTGAAAGGGACAAGTTTAGTTGAGAGGTGCAAAGGGAAAGAATGGGGAGAGATCTTGGCTCTTAAAACAAAAAGCCCTACAGATAGAAAATCTATTGAATTGAGAATAATAAGGAAGGAAATAGAAGGGGATCAGGCTGGAAAGGCATCAAAAATTCAGGTTCAGTGCTCCTATGAAGAGGAGTGGAGAAAACATTCTATAAGTGAGAAATTCTTAGTTGAATGATTCTTGCTGTCTGAATGCTAAGATCACTTATGGCGTGTGTGTGTGTGTGTGTGTGTGTGTGTGTGTGTGTGTGTGTGTGTGTATTTTAAGTATTGAAAGAATGCAAATATTGTCAACACACTCTAAATTTTTTTTTTCTTTCTTGAGACTGGGGTTAAGTGACTTGCCCAGGGTCACACAGCTAGGAAGTGTTAAGTGTCTGAGACCACATTTGAACTCGAGTCCTCCTGAATTCAAGGCTGGTGCTCTATCCACTGTGCCACCTAGCCAGCCCCCCCCCCCCCAACATACTCTAAATTTTGGCACTTTGGGGAAAAGCTTCATCACTACACCCAAGTCATGGTTCTAATGATATGATCTATGATGTAGGGTTTGTCACCAAATATTGGGGTCACATGAAGAATTCACAATGGCCTTTCTCTTTGACAAAAGGTAGATTTATTTAGGGGAATAGATTCAAAGTGAAGGCATACAATACATACAAGAATGATAAATCAGAAACACAGTGGGAAAGCATATGAAAGACAAGTTCCTCAGTGGAACTCACAATTGCCCAGTAGAAAGGGAGAACCCCATGAAGTTGGGGCATGTCCTTAATTGGCAGGCTGATCCAAAGGAAGATAGCAGCCACTGGATGGCCCACAAGTAGGTTTTATAGGGAAAATTTAACCTCGGGGCATGACTGGGATTTCTACTGAGGGTGGATCTCAAGAGTTTGACATAACTTAGATTTTACACTGGACTTCCCCAAAGAATGGGACTATGGAACTAAAATAATTTCCCTTATCATCAGAGAGTTCTGTCTACTTGTCTCAGGGATCAATTTTTAGCAATTAACCACACCTAACATTGAAGACACCATCACTACCAGCTCTTTGCATTCAACAATTAGAGCTGGAGTAATTGAAGGAATATTTTACATCACATTTTTTGGATGTGTATTCCTGTAATATCAATGGAGGACACTATGTGATCTCTTGACAATATAAATTTTTAATTGTATATATCTATATCTACCTATCTTTCTATTGTACACACATACATATACACACAACTTACAGATATATTTATTCTTTGGAATATAAAGATCACTCTGTGATAGAATTTTCAGAAGTATTTTTTCCCCTCTTTTTATTTTTGTTTTTCTGTTAACTTGGGTAATGAAACCAGACAGATTGCTTTCAGTTTCTAGTCAGTTTCACTTCCTGGTTCTCAGCCACTGACAGTGAATTATTTTGTTTCCCTTTTCAGCACTGCCACAATTCATTGAAATTCAAAAGAGTAGCTTTTACCCTGACTCATTTACTTCTCTGACAAGATTTACTTTATAGTAGGTTCTGTGAAACTCTTTTATCCAAAAATCAAGATTTGGGCTCTAACCCTACCTGACATGCCTTTTTGGTCTCTCTTTCAGAAGCGCATATATTAGAATGTCAAAGGTGGGAATATTTCATTTGATGTGACTGCAGTAGGCACAAAGTGAAGACTTGGAGACTGCACCAATTTTTCAAGAAGAAAAGAGAACTAGTAGGATATATATATCCTATTCCTTTTTAAGAAAGTCAAGTTAATCATTTTCTGTACAGATTATAGGAATGTATTAGTGATAGGAAAGAAAAATATATCTTGATTTTTTTTTTTTTTTTTTTTGGTGAACTGGTCACAAATTACTATCTACACTATATTTAGGAGGCAAAAAAATCACACATACACATATTTTCATTTATAGATATACTTTTAGAATAGATGAGAAATATTTGGTATTTGGAGGTATTTGGAGGTATTTTTAGAAGATACCCACCCTGAAAGTATTTTAAGAGCATATTTATATTGATATTAAGATTTTTCTTTTATATTTCTCTTTCATTATTTATCCTGTTCCTATTATAGAGGAGGCATGCTATTAAATTCATGTGACTTTTTTTTTTTTTCTGAATTTCCTTTATTCTTATCCTATTTCCAGCTTTCCTCATGGCTGCACATTTCCTAATTACCTTGATCAATTTGGGTGTGTGTATGTGTGTGTGGGGAATTCTTTTTACTGACCCCTATTATAATTAACTGTAATCAACTAGAAACATGAAAATTAATTGCTTTTGTCCCTAAAACTACCAAGAATAACTGGTCATACATTGTCTTGCCCCTTTGAAAGTACAAGTGTATGATTGATTTTATGACTGCCTGTGGAAGCAAATTTCTCAGCATGACTGTACCAGGTGAAGAAGTATTTCCTATAACTTGCTTTAAATTTACTTGGCATTAACTTCGCTGAGTGCCCTATTCTCTTATGGGACAACATAATGAGGATATATCAGTTTTATTGCACAGTTCATAATCTTTAATGTCTTAATCTCTCCTATTTTCTGTACTAGACTTAGTAACTCTAACTTTTTAAGCCTCTTGTCATATGCAAATCCACACCTTACTATCTCTGTTGACCTTCTCTGGATCTTTGCCATCTCAGAGTTTTTTCAGGTGAGGCAATGAAAGATGTAGTATAAGTGTGTATCATCATTCCTTATCATGACATTATATTAAGTATTTTGTTATTTTTCATCTCTTGGATTTCCTGCATGAAACAAAGAAATGAATGTAAGATACTGTCAACTTCCCTGAAAGGTTTAATTTGGTAAAATATATATATTTAGTGCAATGCTTTTTAACTTGAAACATTGTAGAATGAATAGTCTTGTCAGAAAATGTTGGAAAGGAAGTTTGCTCTATTTTCATTTCAACTTTTGTAGCATACCAAGAAGACACTCTTATAAGTGATAAATAATGAAATCTCAATCACTTTAGAGTATTAAGAGATATCTGCAATTTTATCCTACATTTTGAAAAGTATATAGTAAAGACACATTTGCTGGACAATGTCAAATTTGCCATTATAGTAAATAAGCAAGAGAACTCCAACTGTGAGCTTACTCTGTCTTCCTGTTTTTACTCTGTCTCTGTTAAACAGGAATTCCTTACTGACTTTTGGAAAATTTTGGAAACATTTTTCAAATTTTCAATAAAAGTTTGAAATTTAGGTTCCTGACATTTTGTTTTTTTCTTTAATGAGAAGTCAATGGAGGAGACTTGGTGCTTGGTGGTTTTTTGGATAAACTGCTTTTGACATCACCCCTTCTCCATCCCACGTATCTGGTGCCATGCTGTGAGGGAAGTTTAACTTTGGTAAACTCTGGGAGAATGTTTACTTTGCAAAATTAATTTTATTTTATGCTTTTTCTTTTAGGTGCTTAGGAGGAGAAGGAACAAGAGGGCATGGGGAGGGGAAACTCTGAGGAGAATATATTCATTGTTAGTGCATTCCCACTTTGTCCTAAACCCCTCTCCTATGAATTATTTTTACTTGAAATATATTTTCTGTTAATTCACTGGATATATGCTGTTCCCTCTTCTGCACTCTTTTAGTAAAATGTAAGCACATTGAGGGCAAGAATTGTTTCTTTTTTATCTTTTTATATACAATGCCTAACTTGATAACTGGTTCATAAATGATATTAAATGGTTTTTGAAAGAATAAATCAATTCCTCAATGATTTAGTAAAAGTATAAATCACCTGCTTTGGTGTTATGTGAATCAGAAAACACTGACTTGCAGTGGGTTGTCTCAGTTTGATTACATTCCATAAACTAGTTTGCCAATTTGAAAACAGATTTGGAAGAAAGATTAAAAAAAATTTTTTTCTCCCTAAAAACAAAAGTTAAGTAACAAAGTTAGCTAATTCAGATAGATTAGGGAGCTTAAAAGTTTAGGGCTGGCTTCCAAACAAATGCAATCCCTATTTGGATGGGATCTTTTTTGCTGGTGACTCTGAGTTTTGGGACGTTTGTATGTGAAATGGACAAGAGATAGGAAATTATTAACCTTAGCTGGAATAATCTGATATTACAGTTGTTTCTCCTGGCCTTCATCATTTTTAAATAGGCATAATTTAATTAGGAAGAGATTACTTTCAAAGGCATTTGTAGGAGGAAAGGATTATAAAATATATACAACTTGGAATTATCATAGAAATTATTGTATTGATAGATATGACTAAAGCTTTCTCAAAAATCCTCCTTTTCAGTCAAAACAGTGGAGGCCATAAAATGCAAACTTTGGTAATTACAAAATCTACAGATCTTGGAAAAAATGATTGTCTGGGGCAGACATCAAATGCAGCTTCCAGGACCTTAGGGCTCCTATTGTTTTATTTTACAAATGAGGAAATTAAGCCCCAGATGAAAAAGTGACCTGCCTCAAATCATAGAATTTCCTGACAAGACCAGGACTAGAACCAAAGACTCTTGCAGTTTTGTCATCCCTGTCTCATTGTTTCATCTCACTCATTAGATTGTAATCTCCTTCTAGTCAGGGACTAGCCCCTTTTTGTAACCCCAGTGCTTAGCATAGTGCCTGACACATAGTAGGCACTTAATATTTATTAAATAAATGAATGAATTTGTAAATTCCAGAGATGATCTACATGTACTGAGACAATGTATATGGGGTTGAAAGTTAAGAAGTAAACCTTTGATTGATGCAGATCAGTTTTACTATGATTCATTGAAAAAAAATTTCTTCATTACCACCTCAACTAATGAAAGCTTACATTTATGTATCATTTATTAAGACTTCCAAAATACTTTTTATAATAACTCTATAAAGTAAGATGCAAATATTATCTTGATTTTATAGATGAGGATCATAGATTTAGAATTAAGAAATGATTATTTAATCACTTCATTTCATAGAGGGGGAAAATGAAGCACAAACAGATTAAATTAATGTTAAGGTTAAGTTTATGATCACATAGCTAATAAAAATCTGAGGCAGGATTTCTTTCTATGTCTACCTGATTCCAAATCCAGTGCCCCATCCCCTATTCATATTGCTTCAATGAAATAAATGCTTGAAAGAGATTAAATGACTTGAATGTTTAAATGAAAAGGCATTTGTTAAACATTTGTGATATGCTAAGCTTTTTGCTGCATTCTGGGGATATAAATCCCCCAAAATAAAAATCAGTCTTTGCTCTCATCTAATAAATCAGAATTGTCAATTGTATCGATGATAAACAAAATTAGGTAATAAAGCTGATACTTCTTAACTAATGTGCTCATGGTATCAAAACTCAAACTAGTGTTTGCTTGGTTGGCTAACATGACATTTAAATACTTACTCTCTGGATCCTGTATGAGAAAAATTATGATTGTTTTCTAAAGGAGAGTCAGTGTATTATATATACATCTCAGTAAGAAAAAGTCTGGTTTCTGGCATAGTGTATACTTTATTAGTTGCAAAAATTAATTTTTAAGTAGCGATCAGAGGGCATTTAATTTATAATCATTTTATGATTTTAAGGTTGGGGAATATATTCAAAACGAAACTGGCTTTATGACTTTTAACATAAATTTACCTTCCCTTCAATAAAATGAATCTTCCTTCCAATAAAACTTTGAACAACAAAACTAGCCAAGATCTTAGGGGTTAGTTTAGCCAACTGTCTCATTTAAGAGATGAGGGGAAAAGATGAGGAAAGAAAGAAAAGATGGACAGGCATGAATACAAAATATCTTGTATTTTTATATATGCTTTCTGGAAATGGAAATTTATTGTTACAAATGTTTAATCCTCCTTAATATTCTGCTGGGCACATGAGAATATTTTGTTTTGTTTTCCTTTTCTTTTTCTATTTTGTTTTTTAGTTGAGAGAGAGAGAGAAAGAAAGAGAGAGAGAGAGAGAGAGAGAGAGAGAGAGAGAGAGAGAGAGAGAGAGAGAGAGAGAGAAGGGAGAGGAAGAGAGGGAAGGAGGGAGAGGAAGAGAGGGAAGGAGGGAGAAGAGAGGAGGAGGAAAAGGAAGGAAGAGGGAGATGAGAGAGAGGCAGGCAACTAGATAGTGCTGTGGATATATAGTTCCTGGAGTCAGTTCAAATACAGCCTCAGATATTTAATACTTACTGTGTAATCCTGAGCAAGTCACTTAACCCCAGTTTCGTCAACAAAGAGGGGGGGAAGAGGGAGGAAGAGATGAAGGATTTGACACTTAAAAAAGAGTAGGAAGTCAGGAAGACCTGAGTTCAAATATGATCTCAAGGCACATGACACTTCCTAGTTCTGTGACCATGGGGCAAGTCCTTTAACACCAATTGCCTCAACAACAACAAAAGAGTAGGAAGAGGGAAGAACCCCCTTGCTATAATAAATTATTTATTTCCCGTATGCCAGACACTTTAGGTATTTTACAAACATTATCTCATTTAATCTTCACAAGAATATTGTCAGGTAGATGCTATCCTCATCTTACAATTGAAAGAACTGAGATAGTTAAGTGACTTACTCAGGTTCATACAATTAACATGTATCTGAGACTTAATTTAAACTCTGTTCTTCCTGAGTTCATGCCCAATGTTGTGCACTGAGCCCTGACCTGCCTCAGGACTTGCCTGAGATTAAAATTAATTATTGATAGGCCAGGATTCCTAATGTTTTGGCTGACCGCATTGGCTGAATTCTCTCCTTCCTCATCTCTGCTTCCTGGCTTCCCTAGTTTCGTTTAAATCAATTCAAATCCACCATCTTCAAGAAGGCATTTCTTCCCCCTTACTCCTGCCCCACTTCTAGTACCTTCCTTTAAGATTACTTTCTATTATATACATGATATGTATCATATGTACATTATTATTTGCATATTGTCTTCTCTATCAAAATGTGAGTTCTTAGTTATCAGGGACTAGGTTTTTGCTTTTTTAAAAAATCCTCAGGACTTAGTAGAGAACCTGACACACATGAATACATTATAAATATTTGTTGATTGCTTGTGACATCACACTTCCTTTTTTAGTAATATTTATTTTTAGATCCAACATAATGGGCACAGGAAGCTGGAAAACTGGAAAGATGTATATCATGTGGTTAGAGCCTTAATGGTATGGTTGGTGGATAGAAGTTTTATCATCTCTTCAATTCAATAAATATAATTGAATTATCTCCTACATGCTTAAAGGAATTAAATGCAGGGATTACCTGGTTTTTGTTGGGTATTTGATGGTGTAGTGGATGGACTGATGGGCTGGGAGGAAGGAATCTTTCTTCAAATCCAGCCTCATTTGCTTACCAGATATGTGATCCCAAGCAAAGCATTTTGTTTGTCTCAGTTTCTTCTATGATAAATTGGGAGTAAGGATAGTATCTTTTTCACAGGATATTGTGAAAATCAAATGAGATAATATTTGGGAAAAGCATTTAGCACAATGCCTAATATACAGTAGGCATTACGGAAAAAAAAAAACAAAAAAAACAACATATCCTTCCCCTGGCTGCCTTTGTATCTCTTGTGCTTGGCACATTCTAAGTACTTGCTAAATGCTTAATGATTGATCTATCTTAGCTTCAAAAGTGCCTTAATTTATGTGTCTAGGATCACAAATTCATCACTGGGTTAAAAATCCATAGCTGGAACAGACCTTTAAATCTATTCTTTGTAATTTTATAGATAAGGACACTAATATCATGGAATTGAAATAATTTCAACTGGACAATCCATCAATAATAACATGATTTTTTAATCATGTAAGGTTTTTTTGGGGGGGTATTATATAGATTAAAGGAATTCATCAATTGTCTCACATTTTCACACTTTAGCTGTTTATTTTTAGCATGGCAGAGACATAGGCAGAGTATGGTCTGTACTTTAAAAAAGGAATAGGAGCTGTGATTACCACATAATTTTTAAAAATATGTCTATAATAAAATGAAAAGTTAGGAAGAAGACATCACCACAAAGTATTTATTTTTAAATGTCAACACACATCATCATGTCATCATATTAAACTTGCCCAAAGAAATTAAAAAAAAAATTTACCACAAGAATTGTTTAACGGCCCACCCCTGTTGAGTTATCCATAGAGGAAAAACATCAGCATTAGTGAGGCCCTCAGGGTTAGCAGTCTTCTCACAAAACAAGTGTGCCAGGTTATCCTGGATGACTATAAAACAGGATTTGGCAGGCCCCCAAAAAAGAGTGCATTTCACAATCAAGGATTTACCCTGGAGGATTCTGGGCAGGAGAATCCCAATTTGAAAAAATGAATAAGAGCAGATGCAATGAATGTAATAATCCCAGAGCAAATAATATCACAATAACAACAACTACAATTTTATATAGCACAATTTAGTTTGCAAACACTTAAGATGCATTTAAGATCTTATTTGATGCACGCAACAATCTTTTCCCATTTCTTTTATTATTCCTATTTTACAACTGATGAAATTGAGGTTCAGAGATATTAAGTGACCTGCCCAGGGTCACCACAGAAGGAGAAGGGGAGAATTTGAGCTCCAGTTTCACTTCAATTCCAGCACTGTATCCATTTTATCATACTGATAAAGAAGTGCTTATTTGAACGTACATTTTAAGAAACTAATCAGTTTTAGATGTTTCATATATTAACCCAAGCATTAATTTTTTTTACTAGACATCATCATTTGAAACAGACACATTAGTAGTCAATTAAGCTGGAGGAATGGGCACAAAGTTTACATATTCACTAAAGCATATATTATGCAATAGAACAAATGTCTCATTTTAAAAGTACCAATCTGTGTTAGTTTATAAAGGCAGACTGATCTGAAAAGCAAGTTCAGCTTACTTTAGTGTTTAAAAATCTTTTCATTTATCTAATTTTTAAACTGAATTTCCACTTTTTTGTTAAGACTAGTTCCATTTTGCCAAGTAGCCATTTTCTGCTTGGAAATTTTAAGCTTGGCAAGATTGACGGAGTGAAATGAAGAATGGACCCAGGTAAGCTAGATCATTGGCCAAGTCATTCTTGAGACTGTAGTATATGTACATATTTGACATGTTGCTGGATAGTTTCTTACTTGTTTCTATAGTTTTTTTTTTCTCCCTTTAGAAAAGAGAACCCCCTATGAAAATTTGTTTTACTATGAGTAACTAGGAGCCATTGACCTCTGACTGGGGTAGGATCTGGTTATCTATTGGGTTATATTCCCCTTTCTGACATTTTCCTTTTCCAGGACTTACCCCAGCATTCAGTCATTATGTTGTCATTATTATCCTCCTTCCTTGAGGCATTGAGGAGTGACACTCATCTTTGATAGTTGATATGAACTTGAAATACTTATGATGAAAGCAAAAAAAAAAAAAAAAGTAGTATAGTTGGTGTATCATTGTTATTGAGGTAATCAAAGAACAGGAAAAACTTATCCATACTTACCTGATAAGCAGGTTCCAGGTTCTTCTAAAAGAAAGGATTTAGCATTTTTCTTTATCTCTTTCAAGTTCATACACTTGTGGCCATTTCCTGTATTCTTCTTACAACCGTGGATCAAAAAGCATTTTTATCTGTGAGCCTGATTAGTGACCTTAGTCAGAAAGCTGAAAGATAATAGCTACATATTTGGTTATGTGGGTTTGAATTTGTAAGGGAAATTATACTTTTTTTCTTTCCCATATTTCCATTTTTACCAAATACAATTAATTTTCAAAGGAAGGAAGAATTCTTATTTAAAAGGATACATCACTATTTTCATTCAATCTTATTAAAGGAATAAGGAAATTAAGATGTTTTAGAGTCTATTAATATGACTGAAAAATCCCTGGTACCCTGTACAATTAATTGGTTATTTTTTGGCCATCTGAATAGTGGATGCAGATAATCATACAGTTGGTAAACTCAGTTACTGAATGATTATCTACATTCATGCATACATACATGCAAACTAGTGTATATAATGAATGCATAGTAACACATATGTGGAAGTTTAAAGTACTATATAAATGGGAAACATTATAATTCACAAAAGAATCTCCATTCCTAGTCATACAAATTCTGTGTTTCAGTCTCACGTGGTTTCTTTATAACACATCCATATTGACTATGTCATATTTGATTCTGTATTAAAAATATGTATACATATACATGAACTATGTATAGCTATGCAATATAAGACATGTCTTATGCAAGATAATCCCCAAATATTGAAAGCTATTAAATTAAGGCTCTTTAAGCTATTAAAGCTTAAAATTTCACTTTTAGAGTTTGCATGCATATTTGTATGTATATAATATATATTATATATGGACATATAACACATACAGGTGCACATTATATTTTTAAAACAGTAACAAATATGGCAAAGTCTATTTGATTATATTATATGGAATCAGTAAAAGATTAGGTTACAAAATGTATAGTTTTATGACTGGATATGGATGAATAAAAAATTAATAACAATGATTTACACTTATATAGCACTCTGATACATAGTTCAGTTATTTTTTTAGTCATGTCCAATTCTTTGTGATCCCATTTGAGATTTTCTTGGCAAAGATACTGGAGTGATTTGCCATTTTCTTCTCCACCTCATTTTCCATATGAGGAAATTGAGGTAAACAGTATCAACTGAGTTGCTCAGTGTCACACAGCTAGTAAGAATCTGAGGCCAGATTTGAACTTAGGAAAATGGGTCTTTTTGACACCAGGTCAACCACTCTATGCCCTGGGCCACCTAAATGCCCTTTAGACACATACTAAATTCTTGATAAGGGCTTTTTTCCATGCATTCCTTTATTGATTTGCAAAAAAAATTGACTTATATAATTTGAACCTCACAACAACTCTGTGAGATAAATTATATTTTATTCTCATTTTAGACATGGGAAAACTGAGGCTCAGAGAGGTTAAGCATCCTGATCAGGAAGATATAGCGAATATATGTTTGAATTAAGATTCCAATTCAGCTAGATTCTTACTAAGTACTTTATCTGCTCCATCATGCTAATTCTCAGTAGATTGTATACATTATTTGGTATATAGGGAAATCTGTAGCATCATAAATCCCTTATCTCATTTTTAGATTGTATGGTATTTCATCCTTTATAGTTGAACTATAATCTGCAATGTGATTTTTGGAAATAGCTTTTTTTCATAGCATTAAATATATATTGAATCACCTAAGTCAAATACTCCTAAAATTCCTGGGCCTGATCCTACTTGTGAGAAAGTGAGTTAACTTATCTCTATTATAAGTCACTAACATACCATTTAATAAATGACACACTCCAATTGTAGGTGTTGCCTTTCACTACCAGACAACACCACTACCAGCAGACTGTGTGCTTTTAATTGTTTTTCTAGTAATAGAGATGGATTTGTACTAATCCTGGTGGATTTGTGTCAGGTTCCTCTTTTGCCCAAAGGCAGGCATTTGTGAGAGTCTGGGTTTCTAGGATGCCATAGGAATAGAGTGACGGTTACTGACCCAGAAGCCTGACTTTCATCTCATTAGCACCACCCTCTCTCTAACCAATTGAGCTTCCTGGTACAGACATTATTTAGTCCTCTCACTTTAGTGGTCTATAAGAAGCAGGAAGCTGACCTAGAGAGAGCATTTTATTCACTTCTTATGGGTAGGCTCATGATCACTATATGGATGTAGTATTGTTTCTTTAAAAAAAAAAAAAAATTGTTAGACTAGACCTATGATTTTTATAAGTATAGGGAATTACCAGTGAAGAAACTCTAACCATTCAGATAGGTATCTACTCTGTAACTTACAGTGTAGCCTGGAGACTGAACCATTTGTCCAGGGTCATAATGGCTTATATGTATCAAAGACTGAACTTGAGCTCATGCCTTTTCTCTGCCTACTATACAATATTGCCTCTGGATTTGGTGGTGCAATAGAACAATCTAAATTTTCTTTGGCAGTACTTTATAAATAATTTTGCAGAGCAGGAAAAAGAGATCATTGGTGAGAGAAAAAGTCATATGGAGTGCTACAGGAAGGAGGATCACCAATATTCATTTTGCATAAAAATATTACATTAAAAATACCCTTGATGGGGCAGCTAGTTGGCACAGTGGATAGAGTACTGAAATCAGAAGGACCTTCATTTAAATCCAGTCTCAGACACTGAATACTTCCTAGCTACGTGACCCTGGGCAAGTCACTTAACCCCCAATCACCTCAGCAAAAAAAAAAAAAAAGAAAAAAAGAAAAAGAAAAATACCCTTGATTTGTTTATAATCACAAAATATCAGGAAACTCAAAAATAATTATCTTACATTTAAATGAATCTCTTTAGTGACAGTATAAGCAATTGCTTACTACTTATACTTCAGGTTTTTAGTCAAAGGTTTAAAAAAAAAATAATTAGTTTACTTTCTATCCACTTTTTTTAACCTCAAAGTTGAAGTCAAAAGTGGTAGGTTAAAAATAAAAGCATATAAGTCTCTAGGACTATCAAAGTGTTTTTACTTAAGTTTTTCTTATACACAGGTCTTGACATATTATTTTCCAACAATACACAGGAAATCAAAGCACTGGTAAAAGATATGGTTAAGCATGAATAAAGAACTTGAAATTGTAAGCAGGTTTAGCAAGGAAGGAGGAAGAATTTAGTTTTACATATCTGAATATCATTACTCAGATATAAAATTACATACTTTATTGAAATCAAGAGGAAAACTCATTCTTTGATAAAGGTCATTTCTAGTTTGATTTCTTCCAATTACCTCTTTAAGTATATGAATTAAGCAAATTCAGTAAATCTAGTCTATAAAAAACAAAAACAAAAAAACAAGGGACCAATCTTTGAGAAGGGAAAGGTAACTAAAAACCCTGCTTTTTTGTGTAAGCCCCCTTCTCCACTTTTTTTTTTTCCAATATATATGTGTGGTTAAGGTTGGCTAACAACCTTTTGGTGGTTTGAGTTGATACATTTAAATAATAAAGCCTGGCATATAAAATGCACTTAAATGTTCGTTGACTGACTGACAAAACGGTAAAATCCAAGAAAAATAATCATGTCATTTCCAACAAAAGCCATATCAATTGTCTTCATTCTGTAAACAGATTACCCCTCCTTCTTCCCCCTCCTCCCTGCTCAGAATGGGAGGGAATTTTAGTCTCCATAAACAATCCAATCTTTGGCCACTCTTCTGAGGCTGCCAACCAGGTTGCCAATTTTGATGTGGACACCTGTCTATTTGGAACTGGATTGAAATCAGTAACTCATTTCCTAGAAACCATCAAACACCCTGTCAGTGAACAACAGCTCTTAGTTAACTACAATCTGGGAGAAATATGAACTGGTCACAATGATAGCCAATTACCAATTCCCTGAGCCATTCTATTTTCTTATTATTGATGAAAGTTTTTGAACCCTTTGCTAAGATTTAGTTTAAGAAGGGTTATCTTTTAATAATGTTGTTAACAGGATTTTAAAAGTTTAATTTCTTTCATGCCATTGGTTGTTTAAAAAATTATGGTACTGAGCCATAGTGGAAGAATTTGCCAAAAACAAGTTTGTGGTCAGTGTCTTTTAATATCCAGTAATTTAAAAAAATATCTACATTCCACCAATAAGTGATTTTAAAAACCACTGTTGGATTCTGGGAAACCTGTCCTTATCATATGGTAGGGGTGGGAACCATTTTATACAAAAACAAATAAAATGTTTATTGTGCAAAACTTTAGTACTAACTTTATTCTTTCATTTTTATAGAGATTGTAAAGGGTAAAAAAAATAAAAAATCCCAAGAACTTCCTTTTCAAGGGTTGTTCTGTCTACAAATTCTGTACATTGGAAATATGCTTAAGATGGGGGGGGGGTTGTTTGTTTTTTGCTATTTGTAGATAAAATGTGAGTGTTGAAGAGAACCTACCAGGAAGATGGGCCATAGTGTGAGTTAGGAGTTCCTGCTCCTGAAGAACTCAGAGTCTAATGTGGGTCTATTGTTATAAGGGTGATAGCAGAGCCCTATAACAATATGTGTCTGTTGGACATGTCTTCTAGGTTGTCACGTTCAATTTGCACATGACCTCCTGGCCAAAAAATGGGAAAGAAGTGGTAGAATGTGGGACTGAAAGCTTATATTATTGCTTTGACAGCTTCACTCATCTAGAAGTAATGCAAAATGCAATTTATATTTATACTCTCTGACCTTCTACACAGAGAGGGAAACTATCTAATGATGGGCCAGAGTAGTAGAGGAAGAAACAGATCTCAATACAGCTGGAATCTGTCTACATTTTTGCTTTTCAACCATTCAATTACAGTCAAAAGATAAATGAAACATGAAGAGTGCATTGGTTAGGTAGTGACACAATTATTTTATAGTGACTAGGTTCTGGCTTTGAGTCTTGGCAAAGGTGGCCATACAAGCCTTACTTCACTAGATACAGATAATCTGTCTGTTCCCACTGGACAAAAGCCCTCTGCTTGTAGGTGTGTCATTATGCCCATCAGAGAAGAAAAAAGACATCAGTGAGTCAGTAACACTCTTGCTATGCATTTGGATATTCTTGAGAGAGGCTAACACTCTAATCCTATTAACCAAGATAAATCAAGTCAGGCCTAGTTGTAGCGGAGCATTATTCACTTTTGAGTAGAAATAGGCAGTGGGCAGAAAGCACCATTTTCTTTTGTGCATCAGGAAATTTACTGGCTTTCATATGTCCCGAAATAGCTTCATTTTGAATAAAACCTACAAGCCAACTGTGGAGAATGGGGATATAATTGTCAGGATCCTCAGATATGTCCTGACTATTTCTGAACAGTGTTTAAAATGAATGCCATTTCCAGTAACTACAGCATCATGGTTTCTATAAAAGTAGGACAGCTAGGGGGGAAAAGATTCCATTTTTACAAGAGATTAAAAAGCAGGACAGTAATAATCACCATCACCATAAAAGCAGCACCTGCAAAACTGGTAATAAAATATCATTTTTAAAGTGAACATTAAATGTGGACATAAAGAGCCTTATCTGGAATACTTATAGCAACTTCAAGAAATAAAGCAAAAGGAAAAAAGAAGAAAAAAATAAGAATTATAATAAACAATGTCATGCAATGTTTCTAACAATTGTGTAAAACAGAAGCCCAATTTTTTGGTCCTTATTTTTTTAATCTTTTTTTTCTTCTTAAAAGTTTTGTTATTTGCTGGAACTTAATATTTTCTTGTATTTTAAACTTCATTATTTCACCACTACCGTTTAATTGAGAAAGATAGTTATATAATTTTCTTGAATAATTGGAAATGGTTTTACAGAGCAGTTATCAAGTCACCCCTTCTTTAAAATCAAACTCTCCCCCTTTTTTTGCTGCTTCTTTTGCAATAGCACATGACTTACAACACAAAGTCCTTGTTTCCTCTACCGCGGTGTTTCAATGAGTGTTTGTCGATTTCTCCGGAATTCCTCTGGGGTATAGAAGAGAGTGTGGTTAGAGTATTAACAGCGATTAAAAACAGTCCCAAGCCACCACCCTCTCTGCACTCAAAGAGATTTGCAGTGTGCCTGTGTGTGCTAGGGGGGAGGGAGAGAAGATAGGTTGTGGATTTGTGAATGTGAGGGAGGAGAGAAGGGGGAGAGTTAGGGCACAATCGATCTTGAACCTTTACTGTTGGTGCACATGGCTAAGTCAATATTCATCTCTCCTGGGGACTCCACAGTAAAGGAAACCTGCTTTGTGGACCCTGACAAAAGACAGGGGCGCCATGCAAAGAGAGCAAGGCTCATGATGCACGTCTGGTTGTTTCTTAGGAAGTCCTAAACAAACACATGTGAACAAGAAGAATCACATGATGGACTTCCAACTCCTCCAAGACCCACAGTTTTGGAAACCTAGGAGACCCTCAACCTCCTCATTGATGATGCTCCCCACCATAGAACAGGAAGCTCAGTGGGTACATGAGTAAACCGCAGAGGAATAATTTAATTAGAAGGAAAGCTTGGAAGCCCCTTCCTTTGGAGTATGTTAGTGCTTAAAACAACCACAAACAAAAAACAAACTGCCTTTGGGAAGGCAGATTCAGGGAGGTTTCTATTTTGATTTTAGTATCTTTCCCTAGTCTTTAATCCTACCACCCTGCCCCTTACCTGCCCTTATAATCCCTTTGACATGTGCTGGTGACATCACACAGCCATCAGCTCCAGCTCCTTCCCTTATAACTGTCATTAACTGTTGCAAGCAAATGAAAAATGACTGGGAGACTCACTGGCTCCCACCAGTGACCTTGGGTATTATTAAAATGACCTCCCTTTGGCTTGACCAAAAAAAAAAAAAAAAAGGATCTCTCTATACATCATCACAGAGCCTGAGTTAGAGGAGCACAGTCTGGTTGCTTGCCAATTGGGAGAACAGAGAAAATATTAAGGGATACAGAACAAATATTGTGCAAAACCACAATTTATATAATAAAAATATTCAAGAGGAGACCAACCTGGAATTCGTGAGCTTTAGCTCAAGGACAATTCTAACATGCTATCTCTATATTATCCTAATTTTTGGTGTTGGGGATGGGAAAAGAGATAGGAGGGCAAAAAACTCTCCCTATTAACCTTTAACATCTGTGAAAGGTGAAAACAATTTGAACAAATTCTTCAGATTACAGATCTAGAGCTAAAAAAAGCCTTTAGAGTTTACTTCTCAACCCTCCTCATTTTATGAGGAGATGAGGAAACTGAGGCCCAGGAATATTAAGGGACCGGATTAAAGGTACACAGTAACTGCATGTGAGCTTGTTTACATCTTTTGACTCCAGAATCAGGGTTCTTAGTGTTACATTGTATTTTCTATCATTCTTTCAGTTTTGATTCTAAGCTATCATACTCAAATTTCACTAAAAAAAAAATTAAAATTGGGTTACTGAGAAAATGTTTCCAATTAGCTAAGTGATCCAATGTAGGTCACATGAGATACTCTACATGTGAAATAGTTTGCATATCTTAAAGCACCGAATAAATGCCAGCTATTACTATGTATTTATAAGAATGTTTCCACTAATGGATTAAGAATGCTTACTGCTGTTTCAATCCCCGTGAATGTATTCAGTTATTCCTAATTTTCAAGCAATTTTTTTTTTCTGGGGGACAGGAATTAATATGTTCCATTAAAGTGAAACCTAGAACTTTTTTCCAAGGTCGATTTGATTTGGTATTGAAAAATACCCCACTCTCGGATTGAAACAGAGGAGAAACGCAATGCAGGATGTTTCTTGTGATCCTTAAGAGTTACCTAGACCAAAGAAACTTTTATCCTCCCCTCCCCTTCCTTCTCTTCTCTACTCCCGCACCCTTGGGAATATGTACAACTGATTAGTGGAAAAGCTACGACCCCGGGGTGGGGATGGAGGGTAGGGAGGTAAAGGAGGAGGAGTGTGTGTGTGTGTGTGGGGGGCGGATTTAGGAGAAGGAAAGAGGAAAACCGGTAAAGGTTTTCCCTAGGGGTCCAGTGTCATTCTTTCGAGGGGGGTTGTTTTTGTTTGAGTTTTTCCAAAATAACTAAAACTTGGCCACGCCTCCTAACCCTGGCTGAAAGGATGCTGCAGGTCACCGCATCCAATCTAACCCTTTCTTAGACCCTGCTGACGTTTGTGCTGGGCAACGGTTACGAAATAGTTAAAACCTGGAGGCAGACAAAAGAGAGTCTCAGAACGCAGTCCCGCTCCTTTTCTCTTCTGTCAGTTGGAAATAGAACTGATGCCCTCTGGACTTTAACTCCCGACAAAAAGGGCATTTTATTACAGGTTATGACAAGTTGCAGAGAGACACGGAGAACTCAATAAGAAGAAACAGCAAGTGGAATCAAAAATGCTCTAGATGTTTTGAAGACAGAGCGAAGATGACTTCAAATGATAGGTGTTAGCAGAATTCTTGATATAATCAGCAGTCTCGGGCAGGATTTGAAACATTGCTTCTTTAGCAAAGTAGGAGAAGGGGGGTGATGTGTAAGGATGAGTAGGTGGGCAAGGGCTGCCTCTCTGTATAGTGTTTGCCTGACTCCCCTTTCCTCTATAATCAGATCAACATCCCTGGGCATACTCCAGTATTCATATCACCATCTCTTCACGAAATACTGAGCAACAATTGGAGTGCACTCGACCTGTGGGCAACTCACTTCTAGAAATAAGCTTTTTTAAAAAAATACACGCGACGTAATTTGGGTGTGTTCTAAGTTTTCAAAAAATTAGATCTCCACGTGTCCACATAACTTTGTAGGTCTCTATAGAACATACAAATATATAAAATATGTAAATATATACTTTAATGTAGCAAAGCACGGATGTAGATGCATTTATACCTCCCCTTTCCAGGAATTACTTTTATTCTTACGATTATGATTTTCCTCTCTTCACAGTGTCTGTCACTTAATTAAAACATGAAAAAATGTTGCCAAAGATTTACTCTGTGTGTCAGCTAAGAGATAACTCTCTCTCTTCCGTGGTTTCTATATAAGCAAACTTCGCAGGTGTAAAAGCAAGCCTAACAGCTGCTCAGGGACACTTCAACCATCTGATTTTGCAGGGGAGGGATAACATCCTAATTCGGTCTGGCAGCTTTTCAAGTGCATTTCATCTTCGAGCGCCAGTGGAAAAATACTTATGTGTCTCTTACTGCTCAGACCTGCACAGCACTAGTCCTTCGCTGAACCTGGGGGGGGGGGGGGCGGGGGGAAGGTGGATGTGGGGGTGGGCGAAACCTGAACAAAAACTCTTGACAGGAAGCCTAGGCTATGACCAGTTTTTAAGTCAGTCTTACAAGGACAACTTTACTTGGTTACACTTAACTGGGACGACTTGGCAGGATAGGGAGGGGCGGGGAGGGGCGGGACTAGGCGAAGAGTCAGACAACTTTATTTCCTTAAAAAAGAAAGAATAGTTTTATGCAATTTTCAGTACCACTGCTTAACCAAGGAGCAAAGGTTTACTTGAGAAATGAAAACCACGCAATTAAGGCTTCTTGCAAAAAGTTTCCTTTTAGGAGTTATAGCTTATTGCAAGGCGGGAAACACATTATACCAACCAATTATGTTTGGAAAGTGCCTTTCTCTGCCGATATTTTGGACAGATGATATATCTTTCTTTGCTTCCTTTTCTCCTTGTGTCTTCCTCCTTCCCCTCGCTATATCCTCTCTATTCGCTCTTTCAAATGTTATCAGCTGGGCGAGGAAGTTAAACTTTTTACAATTAGGAACACATAATTGCGTTATAATGATTTCCATCTCTTATCTAATAATCGCACAATATTTGGTTACTTGTTAAAGTTGCTAGGTCGTTTATTTCGTTACAAAAAGTAGCGCTCCAAAGAAATTTTGTTGAATAATCTGAGTATACTTTTTGAAATGACAGCTCATAAGTTTCCTTACTCTTTCTCCACTTCCCCCTCCAACCCAGTTCTCTTTGAACAGTTTACCTACGTGGTGCCTTGAAATGTAAATTGATGGTGGTATTTTAAAATTCATTGAGGAGTTTCTCTTAGAATTACAATGTAATTTTAATACAAGATCTGTCTAGTATCTAGATTATCACCTTCATATAAGAGTACTGATGCCATGTTTCCTTTTTATGTAACTTTGTCCGTTATCAAAAATGGAAGGTCATTCAAAGGCACAGATTGAAGTTAATTTGTTTTGATGTTAGAACAACTGCCTTGATTATTTCCAAGCAGAGGACAGTGCTTTTACACATAGTAGGTGCTTAATGAATGTTCATTAAACGGATTTTGAATTCCTACTTCCTGCGCTACTAGATTTGGGAAAGTTGCATTAAATTCAAAGTAGAACCAAGCCCACCAGTTTCTTTCTAGTCATTTAGAAAAAAAAAAAAAATCTTCTTTTACAGCACTGAAATCTCAAAATAAAAGGGGGAGGGGAAACTATTGTATATTCTCTGATCATACTATTCTTTTTCGTTTTTAATAAATATTTCAAAGGTAAAATTATACCTTCAGAAAGTATTTTTGCAATTTTTTTTGGAGGGGGAATTCAATACTTGACAGAATTGAATGATAGAAAACTATTATTCAGGATATAAACATAAGTAAGATCTTTGCAAAAGAAGCTTCAGTGTAGAAGAAAGGAATAAAAAAAAAAAAACGAGAATAGGGAATATATAGAGGCACTTTAAAAATTTAAGATGAAATCCTAAGAGTAAAATATTTCTCTTTCAAAAGAGGAGACAGAGAAAGAAATAAGAACATAAATGAATTAAGTTTTCTTGCAAAATTTATGAAACTTGGTTTCTTTAGAAAATGTTGAAATAACAAGAAATCTAACTTCTTCCTTCTCTCTCCCATCTCCATAAAAAAGGTTTTGAGAGGAAATTAATGATAGGAATACACAGTTTAGCAAACAAAAATAGTTTAATTTTTTCTTTGTTGAATCAACTATATGTAAAATTCAACCTCCATTATCTATCTTGAATGTGCTTCAAATTGCAAATGATCCCAACCATTCCTAACTCTTTGCCTTCCTCCTCTTTCTTCCTGTGTTCTCTGAGATTTTGGGGCTAAAGGAAATTAAACACCTCAGAAGTCTACTGGTCTCTCCTTCCAACTTCCCCAGAATACAAGACAAGGAAGGGACTAGAGATAGAGGCAGGAAACACGTAAAGGAGATACTAGTTGACGTGTATTGGTGAAAATAGTAAAGGTCAGGAAAAAAGTTCAATCTACAAGTGAAGTGGTAATAGTGTAGCAGCTAAGTCATCTCAAAGGATATGAACAGATTTAAGCAGTGAATAGAATATTAAAATAAGGATGTAGAATGAAAATAAAAAGAGACAAAGTTCTTATGAAGGACAAATGGAGATAGGAAAAAAACAGATTTTTTTTTTTTACCAATTGAATCTGAAACTTGCTAGGTTGCTAAAAAAAAAGATGGAAATGAGAAGGGATGAGAGAGAGAGAGAGAGACAGAGAGAGAGAGAGAGAGAGAGAGAGAGAGAGAGAGAGAGAGAGAGAGAGAGAGAGAGAGAGAGAGAGAGAGAAACTCTGAGATCTGGGTATAGTCCCTTTCTAAGAAAAGCCGGGGTGTCTCTCTTCTTGCCTTCTGAGCCCTGGATAATAAACTCAAGTGGCTGCCCGTCAGTCCCTGTCCAGTCTTCTTTAGTAAACTTGACATAGTGGAAGAAATATGACATGTGAATTATTAAAGAGGAGTCAGTTGACTTCTAAGCCTTGTTGCTTTTCTCAGACCCCATTACCTGAGAATTTATATAGCAATATACTGCAAGAATTACAGTGTGTCCAAGTCAAGGAGGAAGAGATGAGAAAAAGAAACTGGAGTTTTACGAAAATACCAAGGAAAAGCACTGTGTTTCACCTTAGCATTTATATTACTCAAAAGGATGGATAATATGTTACAGAAAACAAACCATCCCTCCTAAGAAGTGGATCAATTCTCCACAGGGGGCCAGAGAATAAAACCTGGACTGAATTTAAAAGGACCACCGTGACTATTTAAACCTCCTCCACCCAGATCCTTTAAATGCAAAGCTTTAGCATGTTTTATTTTGTGTTTCTTTAGCCTTAACTCTAAAATAATTACTTCACTTCCTGGAGACAGACAACTTTTAAATATAAATAATGATTTTGGTCATGTAACACTCCATTGCATACATCCTCTTTATATAGAATTCTTATTTGGCTTGCCCAATTGTTGACTTTTTTTTTCTCCCCCAAAAGAAAAGAAACATTTAGGATGTATTGCTAGAAATAGATTTAAAAGCTTCTTAAGTTATTGTCATCTCAAACTTTAAAAAATAAGCAAAGTTTAGGGATTCACAACTTTATCAAAGCTGTATCTTTTAGACATTCAGACAAAAGTTTCTTTGTGCTAATTTTGCTGCCTTTATCCTGAGGGGTCGAGTAACTCGACAGCTGTTGTTAGAATAAAGTAGGAAGGAACATCTTTACATTTAAAGCTCACTCCCCCCTTCTTTTAAAATGAACATTAGGAAAGCTATGATCAAAATTATTATTATTGTTATTGCTATTGTTATTATTATTCCCCTGGGCATAGATTTGGATATTTCCTTGCAAAGCTGAATGTAATAATTGAATCTCTCCCAATATGAGTGATAGAGCAGTCAGAAATGACTCCATCTGACAGAAGAGCCAGGAGGCAAGTGATGGATACTATTGTCCAAATTTGACCCTCCATTAACACCACCTATCAGCATCTGTATTCTGTCATCAATTCCCATCCCAGAGCCAAGAGGGGTGACTCTAATATTCTAAGCACATTGAAGGCTTCCATGCTGAGCTCAACCCCGCATCAACTAAATGGGTGGAGAGGGTGACCTAAACCTTGCTCTCTCTATCTCAACTCGCCTTATTACCCCTCTCCAGTCCTATTGTTTTGCAGGTGCTTGCAATTTGCTCCTTATCTCTCCTATGTTTATGAGGGCTTTTTATTAATAACAAAAGGAGAAATGTTATTAATATTAATTAACAAAATAAAATGAAGCAGTTTTGGGAATCCACCAAATGAATAATCTCATCGTCTAATTGAGTTGAAGAGAAAGGGGGAGGGGAGGTTGGAGAAACAGATGACCTACTGGGTGACAGGCACAGGTTGGAAGGGTGACATTTTATTGTAAGCCTCCCAATGAAAGGAAGAAAAGGAAAGGACCAGTCAATTTAATGCAGGGACCAAGAGTGCAAGAGTGTTGCTAAGAGACAGAGATGCTGCTAAAGTTCTATCAGAAGCTGTACTCTGACCTTATGCAAATAGAGGCTTCCAACTCTTTGTGGAAAGGCTGAAAATTCCACCCACTGTGTCACCAATACCTGGCATAGAGCCTTTTATTCAAATGTTCTCTAAAAACACACACACTGAGGATGTGACAAAGCATGACACATTTAGGGCTGTAAAGAAAAACAGAGAAAATGGGGAAAACAGATCTTAGCGTGGAAATGTCACCCTTCTATACCTTCTGGGACTGTCATTTTCCCTTTGCAGAAAAGTAACCCAAAGACTCCTAAATTGCCCTCTCCTTCCATGAATACAAGCTTATTAAGACTCTGTAGTAAAGCTAAAAGTACTGTCATTAATTATATACGCCAGGGAAGCTGGAGATGGGAAGTACAGGGGAGGGAGGGTAGAGGTGGGGGGTCAGGGGGTAGAGAGAGCTGAAAGAGATTATATCACACGCCTTTTTTGAAGAAAAAAAAAAAAAAGACTATTCCTTTCCTCCTGTTTATCAGGGGAAAGATGTGGGCCTTCTCCTCAGGAACCTGGCTATCATTAAAAGTTTTTGAATAGAGGGTGCGAGCCTGCCAACCCAGAGGATATTTGGAGGACAGAGATTGATAGAGGGGAAACACCTTGAGTGTGTAGGTTGGGACCTTCAAAAGCAATCAGTGTGGGGGTAGTTCAAAACTATAAAGAGGTAGAGTCCTTCTCCCCAGGTAATATAAGTCATTCAGGTTGCTCTCTGAGACAAGCAATTCCACAAATCAGTCCCTGTCCATTCTCCAACAGAGTCCTGAGTAGAATGAATGCACCAAGCTGGACACACCCACTGTTTCTCAATTTTCAAAGTTGAGAGCATACCCTACTTAGCTTCTTTATTCCATCATTTAACTTAAAGTTGACTCATTCATTAAAAAAAAATCAGAATATCATTTATTGATCTGGGAAATTGTTTCAGGATCCTAGATGCCAACCCCAGAGGTGGGGTTTTTGCCCATTGCCCTCTAGGTTGACAGTGTCAGTTGAGGATGAAGATCCAAAGTCTGGCACTTTATAGCACCTCCTGGCCAGACCAATCTCCCTTCCTCTTTCCCTCCCTTCCTTCCTCCCTCCCTCCTCCCCTTTTTCTCCCCCCTTATAAATGAACTCCTGGAAGTCTTTGACATTTCTTTCATTTTCTTGCAATTTTGCCAACTTGATTTCAAGTGAAATTGGAGCTCAATTCGTTTTTCTCACATATCCTTCTGAGCTTTAGAGATATAACAGAAAAAAGTTGAGATCTCTGGGAAGGTTGAAATAGCAAAGAAATAAATTGACCGTTAACACTTATTTAAAAAAATATATATTTCTTTAACCATATACATAAAGTCTACTTTTGTCACATCTCTTCCTTTTTCACACTGAGGTGATATTGGGCAACTTTTTCCAAATCATGTCTCGGAGCAGATATCTTTTCAAGGCCACATTTTTCAATCTTGCTTTTGTAATCAGTTGTGATGTTGAGATGCAGTCATAACTGAAGTAAATCTTTCTTATCAGAGAGCAGAAAAAGAAAAAAAAAACCTACAACTCTGTTTTCACAAGCAAAATAAGGGTTGCTCTTTCCTATCTCCAACTTTTAACACACACACCCCCCTTATCCAGGCAAAACAAAAAAATAAAAATGAATAAACAACCCCCAAACAAAATTAAACTTATTTGCAAATTAATTATAAAGAAAAAGCTGAACTTTAAAAAAACCATAAAGCACTCTTTCATTTCTTTTTATCTCAATATTGAAAAAAAGAATCTCCAGACAGAAGAGGTATTTCTCACCCTAATTAATATACATAAATAAATATATTTAAGGACTATGGGGGAAAGATTTGAAAGTATTTTCTAGTGATGAACTTCCTAGGATAACTTGTCTATTGGATTTCTCACTCTTTTTATGGTAGGACTTTTCATAATGTGCACAATACTATTAAAATTTCATATTAGCTGTGTGTATGGTGAACTTTGTAATGGGAAATTCAATAGCTGCTGTAAATATTAATGGAATATGAAATGAAGCCACAGCCTCCATGTAGCCCTGACAGTAAAACGGAGTGAACATGTGGCGGCCCTGGGGCAAGAGAGGCCCTTCCTCTTGTCTCTCGAGCTTTATTACATTAGCCCCAGCCTCTTCCTACAGTTCTGAGCTCTGAAGCTTAAGTTCACCGGTCACCCATGACAAATGTCCCCGTGTCGAGCCAAACCAGACCCGCCTGGCCCTGCTATTACATCTGCCCAACAAGCCCCTGGAGAGTGCTTCAGGGTGTCAGTTTCAGGTAAAGAGCTCTTTAGCGAAACTTCTCTAAACAGATTACAGGGGAGGGAGGGAGCCACTCAACTACTTCAGGACTTTAGCTGCAGCTGGACAGGAAGGGGGAGAGGTATAGCGGGATAAATGGGGATAGGCTATCTCTTCCTCAGTCTTAACTGAAGCCCAAATTCTACGTTCTTGCATTGACTGCTCCATTTCTTATACCTTATTTGAAAATGCTATTTAGTTTTCTCTCTGTCTGTCTCTGTCTCTGTCTCTGTCTCTGTCTCTCTCTGTCTCTCTTTCTCTCTCTGTCTCTCTCTCTCTCTGTTTCTCTCTGTCTGTCTCTCTGTCTCTCTCCCCCCCCTTCCCTCTCTCCTCACTGTTTGTCTCTGCTTCCTTCTCTCTGTTTCTGTCTCTCTGTCTCTGTCCCTGTCTGTCTCTTTTTGTCTCTCTGTTTCATTATCTCTGTCTCTCTCCTCCATTCTCTCTCTCTGTCCCTCTTCCTGTTCTCCCAAAGTCAGCTTAAAGGAGAGAGAGAAAGAGAGAGAGAGAGAGAGAGAGAGAGAGAGAGAGAGAGAGAGAGAGAGAGAGAGAGAGAGAGAGAGAGAGAGAGAGAGAGAGAGAGAGAGAGAGAGAGAGAGAGAGAGAGAGAGAGAGAGAGAGAGAGAGAGAGAGAGAGAGAGAGAGAGAGAGAGAGAGAGAGAGAGAGAGAGAGAGAGAGAAATCTCGGAATTAGATTCTCCCTGCAAACTGTCTGGTACTCTAATAGCTCCTTCATTCTACGTTCGAGGGAACATTAAAAACAGCCCTCTTCAAAGTTTTCTTGGGTTATTCCTCAGTTGGTCCTACCCAGGTGGTGTCTGATCTGAAACAGTAAGGCACCAGAGCACAGTGAGGAATCCTACATCTCATTAGTTTTGGGGTGTGGTAATAGCGGTGGTGAAGGGGCAAGAGGCGAGGCCCTAGAAAAGAGCATTATACTAAGAGGTATTAAAGATCCCTTTCTTCCACCCCCCTCGACTTCGTTTTTGGTTGTCTTGTCGGCTAGTTGGAGATCTCAGGCACAAGACCCTATTTTATGGTCCTTTGGAGAACTTTGTGATTTTATGTTGGTGGTATACGGGAAGGGCCAGGTCTTTGAAGTAGTTTTGATACAGAGAAACAGGATGTAGGTAGAAAGTGTAATCCATTTAGTTTTAATAGTTTAACAACAACAACAAAAACAAAACAACAACAACAACAATAAAAAAACAAAAAAAAACAAAAAAAAACCGGTTATGGACAGAATAAAGATAACTTCTGTTTTTTATCTCACCGGATTAGATCAATTCAGAATTCCCCACCATTGAAATGAAGGGCTGAAGGTGCACTTATGTGTTGACAAAAGTGCACATCAACACCTCTAACATCATCAACTATTTATTTCAACACTTTATACAAAGTCGGCATTTTGAATGGCAGGCTCTGCCAAATCTTTATCGTATAGGAGCATACACTTATAATAGCTTAGTTTTCGATTGGACATTAATCTTCACTTGTTAAGAGATAGTATGTCAATTTTTACTAATGATATTATTAGTTTTAGCGTACTTCTCCAGCATTTGAGCTCCTCAACTGTCTTTGACCAAGATACACATTGTTCTCATTGCATATGAAAAGGAAGTAAAATCGGGTAAAAAATTCGCAAAGTACAAGTCTATGTGACTCATGAAAGAAGAGTTTATATTAAAATCTATGGCATTAAATGGCAAATGACATAATAAACCCTAATTTCTAATCTCTTCTTTCCTTCCTTCCTACCTTTCTCCCTCTCTCCCTCCCTCCCTCCCTTTCTTTCTCTTTTTTTCTTCCTTCCCTCCTTTCTTCCCCTCCTCCTCCTCCTCCTTTTCCTCTTTCTCTCCTCCTCCTCCTCCTCTTCCTCCTCTTCCTCTTTTTGTTCTTGTTCTTCCTCCTCCTCCTCTTCTTTTTCTTGTTCTTGTTCTCTCTCTGTGTCTCTGTTTCCTCTCTCTTTCTCTTGCTTGAGGGAGATAAGAATTTAGTATATGTTAATGTTCAGACATTTTTCTCCTTAAAGCAAAAATACACAAACATAAATAAACTTTCATTACTTACCTAGGGCAATTGTCTAAATATTTTTCATAAAATTGACCAAATATTTTCTAGTAACCAATTCTTTAACATTATAGATAATCATTTAACTTCTCTTTTGACATGAGTTCCTAGTTATCTCTCTATTCAGTTACCTTGGTGAAGACAGCTTAAAAACAACACAAATTTTCTGTCTAGTTTGTACTACTAATCAACAATACTTTCTGAAAGGAATTGCATCTGCTCCAGATGCAAAATGCTGAGCTGAAATGGGAATAGAACTTCAATTAGCATGTGTTTATGTCCTTTTGCATCAGATCTTTCAATGGGAAATGGTATGTACAGCTTCAACAAGATAACCAAGTTTTCAAGGTGAGCTTAAATGCTGCTCCGATACATTTTAATACCTTCTGAATGAAAAAGAAAACACAACATTTTTAAAATGGTGCTGGCCATCCCAGTTTTGTTTGTTGTCTTAGTGTCCTTGTCTTTCATATTCTTTTTCATTAGTTTTGCAGATGTTTCTTACTTTTTCATTAGGGCCATTAAAGGCTTTACAATCCCCAGGAAGTAGAACTTTCTCTTGTTGCCCCTTGAAAGAGTGACACTTTCCAAAAACACTAAAAAAAATCCCAACAACCTACCACCTCTACCACTACCACCACCACCACCATCACCACAAAAAAGGACAAGAAATGGATATAGGTTTTGTAAGTGTTAAATAACTTTCTCAGCATGTATTAAAGGAAGATTGTATTTTATCAACAGCTGATTGATGCTGCCATGTGGTCCTCTCCGTTTGTCTATAGTATCATATTTATTTAACCTGCTGGGGGACTGTGTCCAGGGGCAGCTTGCTCATGCTGACAAGAGCATACACATTACACACTACCCCAGGTATTCTGATTGATTGTTCCCACCCCAAAGCCTTTGGATCATAATTTAGCACAGCAGGTTCTGCATCACAGACTAGGTTTCAAAAAAAAAAAAAATCTTGTAAGAGATTTCAATAAGCAACTACTGCCAAGAAACCTTTCTCCATCTTCTCTCCCCAAATATTTTAAATGCTTCCCCTGATATTTCAGTTTGTATAATTACAGGGCACACAACCTTTATTTACCTTAGTTCCCTGGAGTGTTATCAGGCTATTCATATTAATCTATGGCTAGACCAATACACTTTCATGATTGAAAAAAAAATTGAGCATGCCAAATTTGGACTATGTCTAATAGTGGATTTTTGAAGAGAGGGTATAACAAATAGTTTTAGAGGGTGGGGGGTGATAAAAAGGAAAACTCCAGGGTCGTCATTTTTAATAGAGTTTTACACAGCCTACTTGAGATTCAGTTCATAAACTCCTTTGGTAGCTAACTGGATTTTGCCCCAGGGAAAAAAGATTTTTCTTGCATATGATAAACTGTTAGGCAAACTCTGTGATAAATTACAGGCAGAGGGAATTTCCCTGATATCTCTATTCTTTCAAGGCAACAATTACAATGCTTTAGGCACATCTGAGTAGCTCTGAAAGCTTTGGCCTGAAATTAGAGTTATTCATTGAAGAAACAAATATGTGAATCCTTACATTAGCATTTCTTAAAGCAACAATCCTCCACTTTTATTTCTCTAACCACCCACCTACTAACATTACTCTTTTTCAAAGTGCACATGAAGAGATTTATTCTTCTGGAGTATGTTTCTGAAAAGTTATGCTAGCAAAGTTATGTATTTTCCTGTGCACAGTTTTAGATTGCTTTTCAGGCTATTAACTTTAAAAAGAAGACTTTCAAATGTGGTATTTTATAGTGCATGGAGTTGATAAATCTGTATGTTCTATGTAATTATTTCTGTCCTTTAAATACCCTCAAGAATAACTCTTGAAATCTAAAAAGACAATCTTAACAAACACTATATCTATATCCCTTTGCTCATCAATTTTATTTTGTCAGTTTAGGTCAGATGGGAAGGTCATTACTGAAGATGGCTAATTGCATGTGTATATGTTATGTTTTGGGGGGGGTTGGGAAGTTGTAGCATTTAAAAAATGTTAAGTACATAATTGCTTTACAAATAAGTCAACACAGTGAAGATAGTTTTCTTTTTACTCTTAGGTTAATATCATCAGAAATAAAATGCTTCTCATCCTTCCCAGGGACACAATAATAGTATTTATTACTAAAGACTCACTCATTCCCCCTCCCAACTTTTCTTTATACAAAGCAAAGCACTGTTATCCAGGGGGAAAAAATCACTGCTACTTACTCTGTTTTCTTCTCTTTTACAATGAAGGTAAATACATTAACTAAATGTAAAGAACACTTCACATTCTAGTGAATGTTTCTTTCTTTAGTGTTATGTTTTCCTGACAACTCTTCAATAAGAGGGAAAATCTCTGAAGGCTACTTCTTATTATCCCCAATCCAGGGTACATGTACTAGACCCAGAAAGTATAGTGGCATATTCTTGCCAATATTCTCATTTAAAAAAAAGTCATATGGGGAAACTTTTTATTTGTTCTTAGATGATATTTGACAAAAATCCTTGCAAGACTCCAGGAGAATCATCTTTCTCTTGAGAAATATCCATTATCAAAATAAGTATATATTGAATAAATAGAGAAAAAAGACAAAGGGTTGTTGGGCAATGCAATATTTTAAATCTCTTATCCAACTGTATAGGAGGAGCACTAAGATAAAGGATATATGGTTAAAGAAAAGGATATATTTGTTTACAAGGAAAGAAATCAAATTTTATTTGTAGACTAAAGAATAAAAAATGTAATTGACTAAGAATATAATTGAGTAACAACAAACAGTTCCTTAGGATAGTGTTTATAAATCGTTAATTTTTTTTCACTTAAAATCATTAATTTAATTCCATATACTACCAGGTCTATTTAACAAAGTAAATATGTATATTAATAATATAAATAATAATATAATATAAAAGCCATATTCATCTTATATGATCCTGAACTTTGGGAGCTGAACAAATTGCATTATATTCTTTTCTCTTAATTCATATGGGGCACACCTATTTTGTTTAGTATGTATTTTTA
Source organism: Sminthopsis crassicaudata (assembly GCF_048593235.1). Taxonomy (NCBI): domain Eukaryota; kingdom Metazoa; phylum Chordata; class Mammalia; order Dasyuromorphia; family Dasyuridae; genus Sminthopsis; species Sminthopsis crassicaudata. The sequence goes on along the minus strand of NC_133618.1, from coordinate 556,769,411 downwards.
CCACACCTATGGTAATTTCTTCCTGTTCTCCATGATAAAGATTATTTTCAGACTTAGTAACCAGGAATGAAATGACATCAAAGTTAAACAAAGGATTCTAAAATGGGGAATGATTACGTTATGACACTGCACCCAAATGTCAACTTTATTGAGGATTCAAAATGGAAATGCAGGCATTCTGCCCCCCCTCCCCCACAGAGTATGAGTCACACAAATGGAGCAAAATGTGAATGTTTTATAGGCAAAATGATCTGTATCATGATATTTGTCTTCTTAGACCTCATTAACTACATAAGATATCATTTCTTATTAACATCAAGTCCAAACCCAGATCTAAGTGGCTACTACTTCACTAGTTACTATGTACCAAATCACAAGAATACTCTGCCAAGAAACACTTGAAAACAAGTAGGTACATGAATTTGTGACTTGCTATCAACAACTGTACACCCTAATCTGTGCATACCACTTTTGTTTCCTCAGTCTTGACATGTGCCAGGTACATAATTTCTTCATATCACATTTTAATATCCTCTAAGATGTGAAGTTTTCTGCTTGATACTGCATGGTGAGTAATACTTTTTTTTATTGTGAGTGTTCTTTGCTCACATATTTGAAGTAAACTTTAGTTCTAATTCCAATATTTTCTGCTAATGTGCTTATGTGTTATGAATACAGACAAGAAGTTTGGTGAGAAATCATATTCAAGTGTATTTGTTTAAATGAAATAAAATGCAGGGAGTATTTGATTTTCATCAACCTTGATTTAGAAAAATAAAAGGAAAATTTCATATGTAAATATTATCATTGCTTATTCTGTGGGAAGTTAGTCTTCACATATTTGATTTTTTTTTGGGGGGGAGGAATGGGGCTATGTTAGATCATGGAGATCAGTGCTAAGATTAAAATCAGTATTGCAGTGACTTGGTTTGAAACCACTTATTTCCTATTAGTCACAATATCTTTTAAGTTAAAGAAAGCCATGATTTTGACAGGAGTTTAGATCACTTGTTGAATATATAAGCATGCAAATTTCTCTTCCCTCATTTTCTTGGCTACTTAAGAATAACATATTAATACCATTGATTTTTGTTAGAACAATAACCAAGATATTAGTAATTTCCATTTGATGTTACTTACTAAACTAAATTTTGCAAACAAGTCTCAACAAAAGCTTGTGTTTTCTTACACATACTAACTTTAACCTTGTCATTTCAAACCACTCCTTTTCTTGGAATCAATCTTCTCCACCCTTCTTAGATCTTTATTCACAAGTATTTTCTATTTGCTTTAAACAAAATCTTTCTAATGATGCACATTTGAAATTTATGTGAAATTGTAAGTTTATGGAAAACCATTCAGTGTGCTTAAAGAATAGGAAAATTTGGATTTTACTTTTGTCATTTGCCCTCCTCAATATCATGTGATTGTTTTATCTAAGAGAGAATGTAAGTTTCAGCTCTAAATACTATATGCTCATCTTTTATCATGGGAAATTAAATCCTATGAAATACCCATGGTTTCCCATTGTGAGATTCACATTTGCTTCTTTCCTCCAATTCCTACACCCCATCCTTCACTTCAAATCTTTGTCCTCATCTTTAAACTGATTTCTGAATTGAAGTCAGGATGTCAGAAGCTTATCAATTATTGTATCTAAATGCTGAGATTTAGGGAAATATGATTGTTCTCAGGGACTTACATTTTTTGCTACTTTGTTCCTTCTGAGATTCAGCAAATAGTTAAACTAACTTACACAATTGATCATTGGCATTCCCCCCCTTTTAAGTGCAGCTCTTAAGTAAGCAGACATGCTAACCAGCTTTCCTATTAGGTAGTTTTTACTTTATTGCCTTTTCATAGTACAGCTATCAAAAATAAGATAATGATTAAAGAGCTGGTACCTAATCAGCTTTTTAGCTGAGTTTAAAGAGTCTAGAGGCTGTTTAAAGGTAGCTTTGGTCATGTATGCTGGCCGACTGTGGTGTTTGCTCTGCCACATTATGATGGAGAGAGTAATGTGTTTGAAAGATAAGGCAAAAGGGGCCAACCAAAAAAAAGTAAGGTTAGGTATGATAAACCTTGACACATTTAGTCGTTTTTCACACATGAAAGGGAGGCTAAAAAAATGAAAGGAAAATAAAGGTACATTTAAAACACTACTGTTTATCAAGGAGGGGGGAAAAAGTAAATGAGGAAATTTGGAAACTTTTCATTGACTTAATTAATTGCTCCTAAAGCTTATCATTAAATTAAAAGGCTGGATGAAATAAAATCAATTTCTTAGTGCCTTTTCCTTTTTGGGGAAAAAGGTATTGAAAACAAATGAGTAGAGAATTCTTCTTTCTCATTCTCACCTCTTTCCTTATTCTGACACTGATATCAGAAATTTTAGACACTTAGGGAAACAGGTTATGAACTGAGGTTAGGTTTTAATAGGGTTGACCAAAATAAAATAGTGAAGTTATGTTTAGGAATGAGTTAACAAAAGTATAATATATGAAGAGGTTCTTTTCATTGGATTTGGGGGTGGGATTTAATTGGGTCTATGATTGCAACATTTTAATTGATATGTATTTATAACTAAAAATGTATAAAAGCAAAACATTTGCCCAAACTGAAACTAAAAAAAAAATCCTTCCTTAGGTTTTAGATTTTGTTATAAAAACTTCCTTTTTCTAGGTAAAGACAAATTCTAAAAAAGAGTATCCTAAACCAGTATAACTCTCACAAAGTAAATGTTTAAATTATGAACATTTATTGAACTTTATGTGTTTTATTTTTGATCTGAATTCTTTTCAGGTGAATTTTTGGAAAAAAAAATTGTGACTTTGATTAGATAACCTAGTTAAACTTGTAATTTTTTCTTAGAAAATTCTCTTTTAGTTTGAAAATTTTCCTTTGGTTTGAAAGTATTTGTTTAGCTGAAAAAGTTTCTTCAAATTATTATTTCAGGCATAGTATATTTTAAAAGACCATCACACAGTCTTGAAATATATTTCTTCTATATATTAATCACTTTCAACATTATTTTTTTGGTACTTTGGTTCTAATAATTTATATCAGTGTAGGTTTTAAAGATGAATTTAATGTCAACTAGGGATTAATGTGCATTAATTAAATTGACTGTATCTTATTTAATGAGAAAAAAGGATTTAGGTTTAATGCTGAAGATCTTAATAAAGCTTCTCTGTACTTATCTGTATTTTCCCCAACATTCTGAAATATTTTATTAGAAAGTGAATTAATTTAGTGCTGATAGGGTAGCAAAACTGTGAAGTATACCAAGTGATTGTAAACTGATTTTGGTTTTTGTGATTCAAGCAAGAAAATCAAATACTATTTTCAATTACCAATAATTCAATTAGTCTCAACATAATTCAGAGAAAAAGCATCATTTCTGCTTTTCGGATTTTTAAGTCAATTCCTGCCAAATTTCATGTAAAACATAAATTTCAAAAAATATATTTTATGTCTACTTCTTAAGTCAGATTTTACCATATTCAAACAGTTTTTATGTATATGCATAAAACTGTTCTTTGATTATGTGTGTATATTCACAGTATTCATGGTTAACTTTTGACTTGTTTACATACAAAACATATCAGTTTACAAATGTGTTTATGTGCATATATTTATATATATGCTTATATATTTACATATATGTTCTTATATATTAATGTTACAGAAAAAAAATCTTTTGTATATCACAAAACAAAATCCTCCATCCAACCTCTAAATTATGAGTTCCCTTTTAGTCATGGGGTCCAAAAGACATAATATGGAAATAACTATATACAGATCTATTGAATAAATCTTTGTGACTGAAGAGAAATCTAATAGACTTTTTGTTCATTCCTAAAGATGAATCCAAGAGATCTTAATCTGAGACTGATATTATTGTGCTTAAGTTATCCTTTATTTATATTTTAAGTTACCTAATTAGAATCTCATCTTTATAGTTACCAGGCTTCCAAAGAATTGCATTTCATTTCTAGTTGCTTTTTTTTTTGGCAGTGGGGGTGGGAGGAGGAGAATAGGGCTATGTCTAGCCATCCTTAAAATACTTTCAATAATGTACTCTTTCCCTTGTTTCCTGTTCTTCTTATAATGCTGTCACTTGACTGGACATTGGCAAAAATCCTAACTGTGCAAATTTTTTCTTTTGTAGACTCCAACTTGTTATCTCTTCCCTTTCCTGTCCCAAACAAGATTCCTGAGTACTTGTTTTTTGTCTTTTGGTAATGTTCTATTGGTTTTACCCTGGGTAACCTCTATCACCTGAAAGTTTCTTCTTTTGATCTTTCTGCTCATTAAATTGCTACTGTCTTAATTTCAGAGGTCTATATACTGCACTTCTTAAGATATAACTAATTAAGGTGATAAATTAATCTGTATTTAGAGAGAAGACCAGGCCCAGAGTCAGAAGGCCTCAGTTGAAATCTGACTGTAAAACCCTGGACAAATCACTTAACCCTGTTTGCCTCATTTTTATAATCAGTAAAATAAGCCAGAAAAGGAAATGGAAAACTACTCTGTAACTTTGTCAAGAAAACTCCAAATAGGATCATAAAGAGTTGGACATGATTGAAATGAATGAACAACAACAACAACATTACTTCTTCCAGGTAACATTTTCATTTTAATAGGAATTTCTAGGAGACAGAGACAGTAAGTATAGTATCTAGAATAAGGGAAAATATAGCTTCACTGTATTCTTTAGTAGTCAGTTGATGTCTGGAATACTATGTTCAATTCTTCAATTAAATGTTTTAGGAAGAACATTAGTAAATTGGAGTGAATTAACAGGAATGCAATAAAGACAGTTTAGCATCTTGAAACCATGTCATCCAAAAAACAATTGAACAAAATGGAAATCATGAGCCTAGGAAGAGGAAAGCTTTGAACCAATACTGTCTCAAGACTTTGAAGAGGATGTTTTGGGGAAAAAAAAAATGATTTTATTCCATTTTCTAGAAGGCAGAAGTAGCATCTCTGGGTAGAAGTTATAGAGAGCCATGTAGGACTTGTCAGTGGTCAAATTTACATAGAAATGAAGTAGGGTATTCTGTAAAGCAGTAAGTTCCTTGTCACTGGAAGATTAATTTCATTAAAAAAATTTTTCCTTTTGGTAGGGCAATTGGGGTTAAATGATTTGACCAGGATCACACTGTTAGTTAGTATTAAGTATCTGACTCTGGATTTGAACTCAGATCTTCCTAACTTCAGGGCTAGTACTCTGTCCACCATGCCATCTAGATGTCCCTGGAAGATTAATTTTCAATGGTATAGTGGAATAGATTTCTGTATTGGGTAAATGACATAGCTAGGTGACTTCTAAGGCTCCATCAATCCTTAATGGTGGACATGTGAGAAACTATGGGGAATTAATGGTGAAAATCTTTTTTGAGAAAATAGTTTTCCTTATTTCTCATATCATGCCAAATAAAATGCTACTTATTTATTCTGTGTGCATACTGACTGGGGCTGCTTAAATTTCTCATATCTTGTGAGAGGTGTGACAGCACTTCCTTCCATTATTTTCCTGTCCTGTCCCTCAAGGACTGAAGAAAGAGGTAGGTGTGGGAGAATACAAGTAGAGCTAGAATATTGTTATTTTTCTTTCAGTGAATATAAGCTACTGGTCTCTGCTCCAGCACTAAACTTACTGCTGTCATTGACTGCCTCTCTGTGTTCTGCTCTCTTCCTTTTGGCCACAAGTTGTATAAATACTGGGACACACTTTATTGGTAATGGGTAGTAGCAGTAGTGAATATTTCTTCATTATCTCTTTCCTGAATGGTGAGATTATAGATCACTAAAGCTATATTCTTAGTACATGTTTGGATCTAGAGTGAGGAAGTTCATTCTTATTTGATGCTAAAGAAAAGATGAGTTTTTCACTAAGACCAGTCAAGAAAGTTAATGACGGCCTTAATAAATTTATATACACAAAGAGAGATGTCACCTGGAACACCTTTTCTCACATTTGGATGTCTTAGAATGACTTTTCCAAATTTAAAGTCTTTCTTGTTTTTGTATCCACTCAAAACCAGAGATTATAAACCCTCAGCGATTTGTTTACTTTTTCTGTTATTAGTCATAGATACAATTTGTTCAAAGGAAAGACATTTAGTGAAATAATGTAAAAAAAAAAAAAAAAAAGGCCATAATGGAACATGACTTTCTTTTCCTCTTCACACACACACACACACACACACACACACACATATATATATATATATATATATATATACACATTAGTAAAAAGAGTGAGCAAACCTAGAGACATACATAAGGTTCACACATAGTGAAAATGTGTTTCCACTCATACTCTTGATCTTGTCAGTCTCAAGATGACTGCTGGGTGTAATTATCTCTTCTGGGTATTCCTACTATTTACCAGCTTTGAGGTTCAACCCTTCAGCTATCTGCTGCCCAGCTCACCTCCAGTCTTTCTGGGCTTAAGTAAATGATTGGTTTAGATTTCATTTGGCAGGCTGACAATTCTTCATTCATAACCACCACGCCCAGGTAATAAAAGTATATACTCTCTTGGTAAAATGAGGTCTTTCCTCTTCAATCATGTTTGAATGAAGATTAAAATCCTTCTAAAATAGATAATGATCTAATTCAGGATTACATATGTAAAGGATAATCCTTAGTTTGGCATGTAAAGGTAAGCTTAAGTATGCAATGCCATTATCTCTACCTACTGGTTAACCCAAATTCTTGCTATAAGCTGGGTTGTTTTGATATCATAGGTTGGATAGGGAAGAACTTCCTTATTTTTTCTATGTAACTTCAATGCAATGGACAATCAGCTGAGTTTAGAATTTAATATGAGGGAAAAGTCAGAATAGGTCATATTTGGAAAAAAAAAAAGGCAACACTTTTAATGTTGTAAAATTGTTGGCTGCCCAAAAAGCCCATTTCTTTACCACATTATATTTTTGAGGTTTGATTGACATAGCAAGGTTGGTGATTTTTAGAAGGTTTAGGTAAATACATGATCAAAAATCTCACAGGCTGAAAAAGCATACAGGGTGGTGATCTCATCTGGGGTGAAAGAATCCATATCATTAAGAACCCAAATCCAGTCAAATATAACCACGTGTTTGTGTGGGCTGGACAGCTTTAATTTGTGCACAAGTGTCCTTTTAGAGGGGACAGCAAAAGGATATTCAATAAAGCTTTACAAATAAAATCAAGCATATTGCCAAATTTACAAAACCTCTTTGTTCTACACAGGAATAGTGAATTATTTCACAATGTAAGTGTATTATTTGGAATTTTCATAAATAATTTGCTATGGTGATCTACATACAGGACAGTGTCACTGTCTAACAAAATCATTTAGTGTCATTCATCTAACAAAATTATTGGATTTTTTTTTTCCCACAGAAATCCCTGGAAGAATCCAGGGTGATAGTGTGTGCCTTCCCATGATATTTTAAAATAGGTGTAATATGCTAAATTGACTGACTAACTAGATAGGGAATATTAGCAGCCAAAGGGAGGGAAAGATTATAAGCAGAGGGTTGAAAACTAGTCCTGGTTGTGAGCTTGGGCAAGTCATTTAACATTATTCATTCTCAGTTTCCTTGTTTTAAAATGAGTTGAATACAACAAAAACAAATGAAAAACATTTATTACATAAGTATTGCTCTGGGCACTGGGAGAGATACTAAATTTAGATAAGCCAGGTTTCTTATCTCATAGAGCTTATAGTACAGTAAGTGGATAAGACAAAAACACAGATAACTGTGTCATAACATGATAAGTACATTAGTGAGTTGTAAAACTAAGTGCTATGTGAAGTCTGAAGGGGAAGATATTATTAACCGGGGATCTGGAAAGGATTTCTGAAAGGGGAAGAAGCATTTCAGTGAGATTTTAAAAGGTGCAGCAGAAATTAACAGGCAAAGAAGAAGAAGGAAACCATGGCTCTTTCATTTAATACCTATGATACTTGGAGAAAGTTTTGTCCTCTTAGTTTCCTCATTTATGAAATGAGAAAATAGAAGTAGTGGTCTCTTATACCCCTTTCTATTCTAGATCTATAATTCATATAATGTTCAGAAAGGCTTGTAGGCTTCAAGTTTTAGTGGAACATTTGGGGAAGGGGATGCCATAGAGCAAATCATCTTATCTGGAACATAGACTGCATTAAAGCTAGTGATAGGAGATTGATTGGAAAGTGAGGGTTATATTCAATAGTGGAGGGTTCTAAAAGTCAAGAAAAGGAATTGAAACTTTACTCAGGAGACAATGGTAAATACCTAAAGATAAAATCAATGAATATTTCATTAAATATATACATATATACATATATATATATATATATATATATATATATATATATATATATATAATGTAGCCTGTTATATTTTATAAAGAAAGGCCAGTATGCAAAGACAAAATGTTATTGCTCTGAAATGCTTATTTTATAAAAAATGTTTCATGTTTCTTGTAATTGTGGCATAATATAGAAAGCAGGAAATAAAAATGAGTTAATCTGTCATTTCTCTTATGGTGCAATCACATTTCTTGCATCTATTTCCTTTCCAATTGTGGGCTTTCTGAGGTGAAAGTAAGACTATTCTCATAGGTTTTCTTGGTTCTGGAAATTTAAGAATAGATTTTGAGTGACAAGGGAGGACCAGAGCTTAAGGCTTATTACTATTGATCTAAAGCAGTCAGTGGAAGTAGATACCTTAGTTATTGACTTGAGTTTGTATAGTGCCTAGTACAGCTCTCTTCACAAATACAGCAAATATTGATAATTCAGATTTAGGTCAATAGCTTTAAATAAAATATAAGAACTTTCCATTCCTCCTCCCCATGCCTGCCCCCCCCCCCCCTCTCTCTCTCTCTCCTATCAGAAAACTCAGCACATGGACTGCTTGGGAGTGATTTTAAGGAAGAAGTAAGGGAATTGGAAGGCAGGAAACAATGGGAAGGAAAGAAACAGAAGTTCAAAGGTATGTTTAAGGTACTCAAGGGCAGAGAACTTGTCTTAAAAACAAATCCTCCATACTGCTTCCCTATACTAGGTTCTCAACAAATATTTGCTGATTTGATCTGAGAGAAAAATATTAACTTTAAAGTAACAAATTTAAGAACCTTCAACTTACTACATGATAATCTGAGTTGCAGCAGAACAGATTCTGAAAGGAGATTTTAGTTTATATTTATTAAATTTCATATTGATTTTGGGAAACTGTTCTACCCTAATATTCTTTCTAGCTATATCTAATATTGGTTATCCCTGCCACCTTTATTCCTTAGAAAATCTAAAATATTATTTATTTCTTCATCCAAGTCATCCATATTAAGTGTGTTCACTGTGATCATTCATTCGCTAGGCAAGATTCTGCGTTATCACTCAAGTATTCTACACTGTGATTTTCCTTTCTTCTTTTTGATAATAATGGTATGATTTGTACAATTCCCCCCCCCCCCCCGGATTGTTCTTCATCTTAGTTCTACATGAATTTCTCAAATATCTTGATGTGAGAATGAGAATTAAGAGAGTAAGAAGTGGGGGAATGTCATCAAATAGAACTCAGAGAATCCTATCAGTATCTAGAGTCCTAGGGTCTTTGGCGGTTATGTGTATTTTAGAATGAAAAAAAAAAAAAAACGAAACAAACACAAGTTGGTTTCTAAAGGTATACTTTCAATAACAATAGGAATTTTTTTTTTTTTAAATTAGACATAGGATTTTATAAAAGAGACAACTTTAAGAGTTTATGGTCTATAACCTGTGAATTCTTAAGCAGTGCAATGTAAGTAAGGTATATGAGCATACAAGCTTCTTTAGTTCTAGTTAAAACCTTGTTTCTCTTATACCACTAGGTGAAGAATTGTTTGCCAATTCCCTGAATATGCAGTAAGATGATTGGGTTAGGAGAGGAAGGGAATTTTTCCATATGCTAACCAATTTGAAACTCTGATTAGTTTCTTGAATTTATTAGGAGGTAGTTTCTTTTCCTCTCATTTCCCTTTCCTTTTTCTGGTTGCTGGCCCTTTTGCATATGTTTCTTTTGCCTGCATGGGCTACTTATAGGTGAATATCTCTGATTCCCTAGTTTCTTTATAGGCAGAAATTGAGTACTCAGGATGAAGTAAAACATTTATAATGCTATAGGACATTCAGAATGTAGATGTAGTTAATGTAAATACTTTATGATTAATATTGTCTTTCCCTTCTTTTAAGTGATTGATTGTCTATGTCCCTCCAGCATAATCACAAGCCTTGCATCCTGTGTTGTATAAACTAATCTTTTTCTAGAACATGCCATTCAGCATTCAGAGAGCTAAAGTATTCTTAGGGGTTAAAATATCTTAAGTATTAAATAAGATTGATATCTAAAACAATAATGACAAAAACAAAACAAGCTTTCATTTTTTTATCAATAGTATTTTATTTTTCCAAATACATGCAAAGATATTTTTCAACATTCATTTTTGTAAAACTTTTTGTTCCAAATTTTTCTGCCTCCCTCCCTTCCTTATCCCCTTCCCAAGACAGCAAGCAATGACATAGGTTTAATATGTGCTATCCTCTTAGGCATATTTCCATATTTGCCATGCTGCATAAGAAAAATCAGGCCAAAATGAGAAAAAAAAAAAACTATTAGAAAGAAAGAAACACACAAAAAGGTGAAAATACTATGCTTTTATTCACAGACAGTCTCCATAGTTCTCTCTATGGATCTGATTGGCATTTTCCATTAAGTCTATTGGAATTACCTTCAGTTATCACATTTTTGAGAAAAACCAAGCCCATCATATTTGATCATCTCATAATCTTGTTGTTATTGTGTACAATGTTTTCCTGTTCACTTTATCGACATTCTATAGGTCTTTCTAGGCTTTTCTGAAATCAATCTGCTCATTGTTTCTTATAGAATAATAGAATAACTATTTCTTTACCTTCATGTACTATAGCTTATTCAATCATTCTCTAACTGCTAGACATGTTAATTTTTTTTACATTATTATATTTTCTCTCACTAATCAGTCAGCCCTCCTCCTAATAAGCCATATAAAAACAATATTTTAATGACAAAAAGGGCAAAAATCAAGTAAACTGATTAATATATCAAAAAACTTTGAAAATCTGTGCTATATACCATGCTTTTTGCCTTCCTCTATATGCAAAGGGGAGAGAGTGAAAATATCTTTTCATATCTTTTCTTTAGAGCCATGATTGTTCTTTATTAATTTTGCAACATTCACTTTTGATTCTTTTTTGTTATTCTTGTAATTTACCCTGTTGTAGTCATTACATATATTCCTTTCTTGGCTCTGCTTACTTTACTTTGCATCAATTCATTCATATCTTCCCATGTATCTTTTATCTGTTCATAATTTCTTTAAGTAACTACTACTCTATAACATTCATTTTTAAAAAAACTCATTTAGCCATTTTACACTTGATCATCATCTTTGAACACCCTTTGAAATCATGATTTTTGTAGCCTTTGGACCCATAGGAAGCATTTTTTGAATCATTATAATAACTAAATAGTTCTTATCAAGGATTCAGGAAAACTACATGACAGCAATTCTTGAAAATGATACCTTTTCTCTCTTTGCATCATTTAATAAATACATTGTATTAGTGAATAACTTCTAAAACATGCTATATATGTAGTTGGGATTAAAACAGGTTATTTAAAAAGGTATTATTTTCCATTTATTACAATTTTTAGACAAAAAAGAAAGCAATTTCAACAAGTAATAAAAAGATGATAATAATATGAGTTAGTAATGAGTAGAATGGAAACAGCTTTCATCTGATAGCTGTAGATGTGACTGAATAAAATGTTATATCTTTACTGTTCTTTTAGACGTGTAATAGGAGACTGGCCATTGATAGACTATTATCTAGCAGACAATAGTAGACATTTCTTACACACATATGAAAGTAGAATTCTATGCAATATACCAGTGAGTGCTTTTAAGTTTAAGATTATTGGAGTTGTGGGCATATATTTTGGAGGTTGGGAAGAGAGAAAAGAAACCCTCTTCATTTATTCAAGAATGGAGGAAGGATTTTCTTCATAAACTCAAAAAACAAAACAAAACAAAACAAAAATAGCCCAATAATCTTGTCCTCATCCTATATTCTGTATAAATTCAAAGAGGTGGATTATGTTCATATAGGGAGAGAGAAAGAAAATATCATATTATTTTAGTGTAGCTTCACATATTACTTGAAACTAAATATTTTCTTCTATTAATTTATTCATACTGAGTCTTAAAGAACTCTGGAAGTACACTGACCTTTAATAGGCTCAATGTTACCACTCATTGGGTATAGAAGCCATGACTTACTCTGTTTATGGACTGGTTTGCCCCTACTTAGGCAGTCAAATTACCCTCTGTTCCTAGGAATTCACCATATTAATGCTAGACTTAGTGTGGATAACTGATCAGTTTTGTTCCTACTAGAGCTCAGAACTTCCAAGGTCAAGTGATCAATTCACCAATCTCAGTCCCATCAGAAGTAGGGATTACATGTATGTAGCACCATACTTGCCTGAATGTAAGTATTCCAAACATCCTTCTTTTGTTCTCCTGTGATATTTCATCTTAATGGGAAAGTGACCATGGATTCTTAGAGGTTGGCACTTAAAGCTCTATCTAGTCATGAAGATCTCAAATATGAGCCTGGTGCTATCTGAGGATGATTCTAGAAGAATTTAGAGCCATTTTCAATTGGTTTGTTACTAAAAATGGTTGGAGTTTTTATCCCTAAATTTCATAAATGATATTTAATGAAGTTATGGAGATATTATAGTCTACATAGGTAAAGGTAGCTACATATCTGTCTATACAGATATACCAATGAGCTAATTAAAGTATTGAATATTTTCAAACAAACTACATAAAAGAATGTTTTTTGATTATATAGATTTTGGAACCAGTCACATTTGATGCTTAACATTTAATCTAACTACATTTAATACAATCCATATTTATTTCATTTGTTTAGATGATTCCTTTCTCTTTTGTGATTAAATTACTGAGTGGCAGTACCTATAAGTTACTTAATTATATGTGTTGCTTAATGGAGATATTAGTTAATTATGTATAAAATAATTGTGTTTTATAACATATTGAAGTTATAATGTCAATTATAGATTTCTGAATAGGTTTTTCTTGGTGGGGGTGATTCTAGTTGTTTAAATGAGAAACGTACATATTAATTTATGTAAATTGTTAACTGAAATGATAACAATAGATTCAAAATATAGCTTTGTTAAAACATGCATTTTACTTGCAAATAATTTTGCAAGTCCATTTTAGTAACTTCCTTATCATTTCTATACAAAGTTGTATTGTATTTAATATTAAAGAAAAAAATTACTTTAAAAAATTGTTCAAAGTTTGATATCACAGATTTTAACTGAATTTTCCAATTTCAGACTGGGTAAGCCTATGCAGTAGGATTACATTTTTTTTTTTCATTTCAAAGAAAACTTGTTTTAAAATAACAATGTAGTATAGAAAAGGGGCTTAATTAAGTTATAAGTTGCTTTGCATTTCTTTGTGTCCCTTAGAGCCCCTAGGAAGGGCTTTTTGTGAAGCATATTCTCAATAAATAAATTTTCCATTTGAATTAATTGAAATTTCAAAAAAATCACATTAGGAAAAAAAATCCAAAAAACTCATGTGCTTGAATTAAAGGCCCAGATATGGAAGAACAGTAAATGAAAGTTTTATCAATGGATCTTTAGTGACAATTCAAAAAGATGTCCAGATAACAATACTTCAATGAATAGGAAAAGCATTCCCATTTCTTTGAGTCTTGAGCACACATAATTATACCTCCAAGTTGGGGAATTTTCAGTGCATATTTATTTTAAAATCATTTGGAGAGGGCATTTTCTAGATTTCTGTGGAAATTTGCTAGTAGAAATTTAATTTCTTAACATATAACACTGACCTATTCTTTGAATTTTATTTAATCTGTACAGAACTCTGAGAGTCAATGAAATAAATTATTTACTTGATATAATGTTTTCTACTGATCCATGTACATTTCCTTCTGGTCTCCATTGTGACTAATGAGATGTAAGTGACTCCCCAGGATTAGCATTGTGATCACTGTAGCCATATACATGAGTAGGACTGACTGTAGATAAAATTGTGAATCAGCATGTTTGTCTTTTGTGACCTTCTATTTCACCTTTCAGTGCCCTTTTCTCCTTACTTGGCACTTTTGACACATCTTCTTCCCTGTTCCTCCCCAGCAAAGCTGTCATGTAGATTTCTATTCTTTCCTCATAAGATCTTAGCATCACTGCCTCCCTCCCAAGGGGATTTATACATTCACAGGGTACCATGGAAGACTTAATACTCTTCAAGATGCTAAAAGAGTGGATCTCTAATGGGGAAATTTCAACATAACCAGAGCAAGGGAATCATTTTTTTGGTGTAAAGAATTTTTAATATATCCCTCAAATCAAGCTATATGTATTAATATGGACACATTGCCAGATGATAAGTTTGACCTACAATATTCCCAAGGAGGAATTTAAAGACATTGATCGAAATTTGAAATCATAAGTAGTTCTTGAAGGTTTATAATTATTAACTGCTCAGTAGAATGAAGGCTCCTTTTAATAAAGATATGATGAGATGAATCATGCTGGAGAGCAGCCTCAGTAAATAAATGTACTAGACTTTGGAGGGCAAAGGGGCTCATTTATCAAAATTTAAAGCTTAAACTTTAATTTGTTTTCAGATTTTTTTCTTTTATGTAGTCAGAAAGTTAAAATTTTGCAAATACTTGAAGTCAGGTCACTATGGGAGTGATGGAACAGGGGAAACCAACTTAAAAGTGACCAAAAATTGATCAGAAGATTTTTCTTTGATACAAATAATTTCTGAATTTTTTTCACTATGCAAATATGGGGATTTTCTGAACTTATCCATAGGAACTACCTCCACCAATATGATCAACTGATATATTAAAAAAATATATAACTTCCCAATTTGTAGTTATTATTCTTTAATTTCCCTCATTATAAATTATTTGGGAATATTATTAGACCAAAGTGAAATGAGATCTCATCATTTATCTTTTTTATTTTAAAGAGACAAGCAAAAGAAAATTTCACTCAAAAAGGGGACCCAAAGCACAAATGCCTGAATATTAAGTTTTTTTTTTTTCTTCTCACTTTGTGCATTAACATTAGAAATCTTGGTCCAATTTAAAATAAAATATATTTTGCCTTTTATTTTAGTGAGGAAGGAATCAAAAGAATGAGAGTGTTGGCTTTTTTGGAGAGTATTTGTACTGTCTTTTCCTATACCTACCACTGAAAACATATTATCACTTACTTTAAGTAGAGTCAAGTTGCCATTAAAATATAAAATGGACAACTATAAATCTCTTTAAAAAGTTTTCTGCCATCCTAAATATCTTATCTAAGTAAATTATTTATACCCCTCCCTAAAAACACACCCAAATCAGATCTTATGAAGAAATGGGCTGCCTATGAACTTTGGGAGTGAAAGTCATGATAGTATTCCTCTGGTAAGTCAGAAATAGGGACTCCTCTGACTCTTGGGCCATATAAGGCCTACAAAATCATTTGCATAAGCTAGGTAGAACAACTTCCAACTACTTGAATTGTATAAGTTGACAATTTTGTATGGTCCAGGAATGTTATAATTATGCAAATAGATTTTAGGAGAAAAAAAGATTTCATAACCCTGCTTTAGAAATAGGTTAGTCATTATATGTATTGAGGAGCAGAGGACCATTTTTGCTATTATTCCAAATAGACTTGGAGATATGACACTGATTTTCAATTTATTAATCAGCTAAATTTGGACATATTTGATGTCATGGATATATTCAGCTGAATATTGTGATATGGTCCTGAGGAAAGTTGATCCTTGACAAGCTACGAAAAGAAGTACTGGTAATAAGCCTTCTCTGGTGAGGCCTATTGTCACAGGCTTGATGAATCCCTGACCTCAGCTCATTCCTGTTAATAATGCTAATTGTAGGGCAGGTAGGTGGTGAAGTAGATAGAACACCAGCCCTGAAATGAGGAGGACCTGAGTTCAAATCTGACCTCAGACACTTATCACTTCCTAGGCGTGACCCTGGGCAAGTCACTTAACTTCAATTGCCTCAGAAAAGAAAAAATTATGCTAATTATAACCTATTCATATTACTATTCAAAGATCATAGTTGAGAATGGACAGGGAAAGAGGCTTATCCCAATAGACTGGCCAAAAGGCAAATTGGTTTATGGCAAATCATGAAACAAATGAAAATATAAAATAATCTTCATTCCTGTGCAGGCATTTTCTGCAGCTTTAGTAATGGCAACAGAGTAATGAAAAGGAGATGAAGGTACTAGAACTACAAAGTGTTTATACTATCAATAAATATTATTTAACTATTAGTAGCCTAAATATCAGATTCTTGTTCAATGACCAAATGAGGTAATTCTTCAATAGTGTGAGGAACTGAATGATGCTAATGTTTACATATTCATGATAAAAGAAATCAGGAGAGATTAGGAAGTTGTATTTAAATGGAAAGATGGATCATAGAATTTTTTTTTGGAGAGAAAATTAAAGCATTTGGCAGATTTGGCAATTGCCATTATCAGAAGAGATAATTTTATGGAACATTTGCTTATTTCAACTTGTAGTGACTTCTGATGAGCATAAGAATAAGTAAAGACACTACCACGGAAACAGTAGAAGTTTACATATCAACATTTATTAATATGAAAAGATAAAATAGAAAAATCCTCTGATAACTTTACAAAAGTTCTTAAATCAAACTAATATTTGAAAATATCAATGCAAAGATGATATGGGGAAGATGAGGAAAAATATGATTGAAAAAAAAAGTAGAGAATTAAGAAACAAAGGGGGTCAAATAAATGTAGCATATATATAGAAATACTTTCTCCAAAAAGAGAGCCAAAAGATATGACAAGCATCAAATGATACCACAAAATTTACATTTACTCTGTTTTAACAAGAGGCAACTGGCATCTGATGTGAGAATTATTTACATAGCTTCATACAAGTAAGTCCACTTTGAAGGAAAAGGTAAAAAATTAGAAGATGAAAATAAATGGCTCTAAACTTTCCTACTGATAAAAAAAATGGAAATGAATTAAGGAACACTCATTAATTTGATTTATAACCATCTTTCATGTTTAGCTGAAATAAGGCTACAATGAAGAGGTTTAAATTATTTAGAGGGGCATCTAGGTGGCACAGTGGATAGAGCACCAGCTCTAAAGTCAGGAGGACATGAGTTCAACTCATTTACTTAACACTTCCTAACTATGTGACTCTGAGCTAGTCACTTAACCCCAATTGCTTCAGCAATAAATAAATAAATATGTAGAAACCTTTTCGATCAGCAATTATTTGATTTTGTTGCTAAATAGAGAGGTAGAATAACCAAAAGCAATACCATTTTAAAATAAAAATTAATTAACAACAGTTTATGAGGGGGATAGTGGAAGAATATGAGTAATACTGGTTTATTCAAGGATCAGGGGAGAGAAATACAAGTTTGAAAAAATGTTTAGTGTGATACCCAGTTAAGCCTAATTATCCCAAAGTATTTAAAGATGAAACAGGAAGGTATACTACAAAGAAATAAAAAAAAATGTCAATATTTCTTTGACAGACTGTTTTTCTTCATCGAGAGTGGAGCTACCACATTTGAACTCTAACATCATAGTCCTTGATGTGCTACAAGAGAAAGTGAAAAAAGAAGCAAAGAAAACAAAGATGGAAAAAGTTTCTGGACCATATCAAATAGTCACAGAGGAAATCTGAAGCTGCAACTATTTTAAAAGCAATAAGGGATCAGTTCCCAAGATATTGGCAAGATGGGAAGGCAATGAATAACTTGAAGAATTATGGTTTTTTAAGTAACTAATTAAAACCATCACATTGGTTTATTTGGGCTTAGATCAAATAAATAATCTACCTTTTACAGAGGTATTGTTGATAGTGCTCTTATTGTTTTTATATCATGTTATTTTAAGAAAGATGTACGTTTGTATGTATGTTATAATTTTATATCATTTCTCAGGTATTGATATTATCATTAATTTGTTCAAGAGGGCATTTTTGATTGGAATTATTATATTATGGTGATGATTTGGATAATTTTAAAATATATTAATTGAATAAAATCAAAATTCTGTTACCATGATAATATAACACCTTGCCTATATGCCTACAAAATCTGTATGAAAAATACATGAATCAAGGCATCCATGATGAAGATATGAGGAAGGAATGAGTGGGCTTTTATAAATGGTATTTGATATGACACATTGTTACAGTCAGATAATTAACTAAAAGGTGTAGTGAACACTATGCTCATTATTTGTTGACCATATAACAGTCTTTGGTATGATAGAAAAAAAGTTTTACTAACATATATCAGGGTTGTACAAGATTCTTTGAGATATAAAATAACAGGTATGTAATTATGATGGAATATTATTGTGGTATAAAAAACAATGAACAGGATGGTTTTAGGAAAAAAAAACAAAACTGGGAAGACTTAAATGAACTGATGCAAAGTGAAGTGAGCAGAATCCAGAACATTGTACACAGTAACAATAATATTGTATGATGGTCAATTGTAAATGATTTAGCAATTCTCAATAATACAATTATACAAGAACATTCTGAAATTCCAGCATTGATATGCAGATCATATCTGATATATCTGAAAATGAGTAATCGTTTCCCATAGAGTGAAGGTGAGCCAGGAAAAGCTTAAATAAAAATAGCATGGATTTTGTTCAAATGTTAGAAAATCCTTTGATAAGATTATTGCCTTTAGGTCTTTAGAATCTCTTAAGAAGGAACGTGTGTGTATACACATACACATATATGTAAAATACTTTGGAAATTTTTTTTTGTGTACATGTAGTTTCCAACTTTCTTATAGGCAGTTAAAATATTTCATAGTAGTAGTTTATTTCCACTTTTGTCTTATTGGTCATTATAAATTACTATGTTTTTTGATAAGGAACTCCCAGGCCAGGAAACTCCTTTCACAAGTATAGGTCAGCACTTAGACTATAATTTCTAGTCTCAGAACTCTGAGAAATTAAGAGATTTTGCCTAATTTCAACTCAATATATGTGTAAAGCAAGACTTAAGCTCAGATCTTCTTGGCTTTGAGAATAGCTCCTAAAATATTGTGCTATGCTTATTTCCTGGAAGTATTAAAATAGTATCTTTAACAAGATATACTATTTCATAGAATCTTAAAATATATTGTGCCACAAACTAAATACTCTCTATAAAAATGCTATCAAATTTAAGTTTGATAATAACAACTCAGGTTTGGATATTATTTCATAGTTTAAAAATCCCCTCCCTTACAAGTCTGTTCTCATTTTATATTCCCATTTTAGAAAAATTAGGTGATTTGTCCACAGTTACACAAGTAGTAAGTAACAAATATTGGATTTGAACATGTCTCTCCTGATTTAAAGCTTCATGCTTTCCCTACAATATCATGCTGAAGAATTCCCATGTGAGTATTGACTCTGTCTCCTAAAACAAGCATTATGACTGAAATATAGTGTTATTCCTTTGGGAATCATTTTCCTTTAGTATTGGCCAGACACCAGTTTTTAAATGGTATATGAACAAATATCTATTTTCAAGTTTGCCTTAAGAAGCTATTAAGGGACATTAATAAAACTCAATTTTAAAATAGATGAAATAAAGCTAAATAACACAAGATACAGTTGAGTGAATTTTCTTCTATTCATATCTTCAGAATTAAGAAGGAAAGTAAGGGTTAACCATAAAGTATTCCACCTTGAACCCCTGCACTCTCTTTATCTAGCACACCATAATAAAAGATCAAGAGTTCCTGCTTATTATCTTATTTTTCCTGCTTGTTCCACTAGGCTAAGGCCCAGACTAGTTATGGATTAACACTGTGATCAATAGTAAGCTTGCTGTCTCTCTCTCAGCAGGGGAAAATGAACTCAAAATGCAGTCAAACTCTTATTGATCAAGGATATAGGTCTCACTTTCATTACCTCTGTCTCCTGATAACCCACAAATAATGTGATGAGTTGCTAATCTCTCTGATTTTCAATGGACCCTTCACCCCTCTTGTCTGCAAACTACAGCTTTTATTTCCATCTGGATACTTTCTCAGTGTAATTCATGTAGCATTGACTCTCACTCTTTTTACCATCAGACCTGGTCAATCAAATCTAATAAAATCGCTCTTCACTGGAGATGATCCAAGACTCTTTATCATAAACTCGGTAAGCAAATAGATGTGTAAGCTGCTTCCACTCAAAATATAGTATGGCAAGTTCTCTTTGAAGAAGGATGTTAGTATTGATGGCAGCCATTTCAGAATTGGAACTGTCCATAACCAAAATTTAAAAAAGTTCTCCCAAACTTTTCTCAGCTATTCAGTCCTTTTTAATACCTGGTGAACATACTGAACTATTAAAGATGAAATAAGATGTCAGCACAACTTAAGTTAAATCTAGATTTATCTGTAAATACATGCACATATTATATATATATATATGTATATATATATATATGTATATATATATATGTAGGTCCCTATATATATAATATATGGATATGTAAAAGTAATTATATATGTATTCTCCACAAATATTTTACAGCACAAAATCTAGCATAATATAAAAATGGAAGTTATGTACATTGTCTTTTTTAGGGTCATTACTATATAATGCTATAGATGGTACAACCTATGGCATACAACTAAAACACTGTAGTCCAATGCCCTGGGAAAGCACAAGACATAATGAATAGAGAGGAGACTTCAAAGTGAACAAGATTTAAATTCAAGTCTCATTGCTGATACATACTGGCTCTGTGAACCTAGGCAGGTTAATTTAACCTCTCAGTGCTTAAGGAAACCCTCTCCATTATAGATTGCAGAGAAGGTACTGACCTGCATTGAAAGAAGGTATTTCTTCACTAGTGTTCCCTCCACTTGTGAAATCATATCACTAATCCCAATCCCAATTCCATAATCCTTACTTTGCTTCCCACATCTATATCACCTAGTAAAGAACCCAAAGACCTTTTAGAGAGGGGTAAGATTTTAGTGTGTAAGGTGATTGCTATTTTCTTTATGTGTCTGGAATGGCTCAGAAATTACCTATGAAATGGGCATAAGAAATAAAAAAAATGTAAAATTCAATAAAGTCAAGGTACCCTGAAGATGTAAAGGTATTGCTTCCTGTAGAATTCTACAGTGAATATTATGTATTCAAAACTTTTCTGGAGACTTTTTGGAAAACTTTTTTGTGTGTGTGTGTGTTAATAGTAACAAAAAAAAAATAACAATTCTAAGTCATATTAATTTTTTTCTTTCCTAGTCTTCTAAAATTATGTGTTTTAATTGGCAAGCAAAAAAGGAAAACAATACTTCTTTTTAAAGTATTATTGCTAAATAGCTTTACTGACCTCACTTTCATTCTTCTCTGTGCTCAGTCAGAGCATAGTCAGGCTGTGCTCCTGACTTCCTTCTGGAGCCCCACAATCAGATACCTCCTCTTCCCTCTCCTTTCCAGCTTCCTTTCATGTACTATCTCTTTCTCCATCCTCATGCTCTACTCCCAACTAAGAGGTATCCCCAGGATTTAGCACTGTGCTTGATACATATTAAGTGCTTCATAAATACTTGTTGAATTGACCATTGTCTTTTAATAAACTAACTCAATTTAACAATAAAGAACCATGACTCTATTAACTTTCACGTACCATAATGTGTTTGTCTGCTTTTTTTTGTTTGTTTGTTTTATCCTTAACTTTGTGTCTCTTACTCAAGTTTCTGTCTTATGAAAGATCAAAATACTCAAAACAGCAAAAAATGAAATTAAAGAAAGATTCCCCTGGAATTGTTTTTTCCTAGCTTAACCAATTTCCATTATTTATCTCTTTGAATTGAATCAGAGCATCTTGAGTAATTAAAGCAATTTGATGCAAAATTCGTGAGACCCCTCATAATAACATCTCTTTCAAGGAAAAAAAAAACCTATAATTTTAGCTGTAGTTTTAAAAAAATAAAACATCAAAGTGAACTAAATTTCATTTTGGTGACACAACCAACAGATGGCCAAGAACCACTAATGAAATGGAATAATTCATCAATAGGCAAAAAACTGTGAAAATAGAGTATTGCCTTAAAACTCAAGTCCAAGCAATTTGTATACTTGCTGAAGGAAGTGTGAAATATGACAATGGTACAAAGTCAGGAGATTAACATGATTGGCACTGTGCTCTTAAAGCTGAAATAATTGTAGGTCTCACTTTCTTCTTTTGTTCTTTAGAGCCTCATTTGGAATTCAACAGGAAAGTTTTCTTCCATCCATGATCTGGGGACTGACCAAAACTTTTACTGTATTCCTCCTTCCCTACTGACATATTTCCAGTGTTATGTTTTGTTTTTGTATAGTATTAAGTGGTGAGAAACAAGGCTCCACAATGCAAAGCATTTGGCTGTTTGGAAACCCTGGGCACTGTTTTTGATTTATCCTTTTTATATATGACTTTAAAGTATGAAGGGGGGAAAAAGGAAATATTTAAGAAAATTCATTTGTGTAAGTCCTGAAAGAAATCTTGTATTGTGGCACAATGTGAGAATATTACAACTGAATTCTCTCCTATCTGCTTGCTGGTTTTCTAATTGCATTCTGTTTCCTGGCTATTCAGTGTTATATACATTCAGACATTTATTTGATATACTTTTCAGTCTGGGAAGATACTATGAAGTACCTTTGATGTCAATATAATTGTTTGTGTGATCTGCAGCATGGATGTCATCAAATTTTATTAAACTTAATATAGATAAAACTAAGACATTATTGATTAGTTCTGCAGCGCAAAGGCCCCAGGTTTCATCTATAGTGGTTTTCTTCTATGGTAGTTCTCTTTATCCTTTCGATAATACTCATGCCCTCAGAGCTATTGTGGATTCTGAGTTTTCTTTTGAAGCCCACATCAATCATATAATTAAGACATCTTAATACTACTACAGCAATCTAGCCATATTGAGAGGCATGCTCTCTTGGTCGGCTTCTGAAATTTTAATTCGTCTTCTTTCATGTGGGTCATAATTACTGCAATTCTTTGTTTATGGGTCTTTCACTTAATATTTTTAGTTGATCCAAATTTCACTACATAGACTTTTATTTGGTTTTAAGCTTTTCCACCTTATTAATAAGATTAATTGGATTCTAATAAAATAAGCCAATTCTTTCCTCTTGCTTTACTCATCTTTCTAGTCACTATGGGAAGTATCCCTCTGATGTTTTACCTATGAATTTAAGTGATACAAAGATCCAGGTGTAATGGGAATATTTCAGTTGTATATCCAGATGTTATCAAATTGCCAGGATGTTTGGTATCAGGCAGGAAAAATGCCTGGTCTCTTGAACATTTTTCCCCTCCTTCTTTGTGTTTAAGTATATTTTAAAAGTATTTTACTTCCTCCTCTTTTAACCTAGGAAATTTATATTTTTGTAAATTTTCATCCATTTTGATTAGATTGCCAGACTTGCTGCCATAGAGTTGGGCAAAATTATTGCTTTAAGTTTTTTTTTTTTTTCCACTGGTGGTTAATTTTCCCTTTCATTTTTGATGGTGGTGATTTATCTATTTTGTTCATTTTTTTCATAAAACTCTTTGTTTTGTTTATTAATTCAATAATTTTTTTTAGTCTCTATTTTACTAATCTCTCCTTTGAGTTTCAAAATTTCTAATTTGGTATTTGAGGATTTTTAATTTGTTCTTTTTCTAGCTTTTTTAGTTATATGTCTAATTCATTGATCTCCTTTTTCTCTATTTTATTTATGTAGCTATTTATTCCCTCTCCTTTGTGTATGTGTGTTTTGGTCTTGTTAAGTCATATTTCTTAACAAGACCAAAACATACATACATGCACTCAGTGCCTTCTGCATTTTGTCAATATTGCTGCTTCCTCTGAATCTGTTTTTTCTATTGGAGATCCTTGTCCTGGCACTGCCACCAGGTCATTGTATTTTTGTGTTTTATGGTACAAAGCTTTTGGATCTGAATGAAATACTTGCATATCTACTCCAATAAACATTTGTTAAATACTTATTATGTGTCAGGCATTGAGCTAAGTGATGGAGATACAATTAATAAAAAGAAAAACAATCTCTGTTCTCAAGGGGTCTTGAATTTAAAGGGGGAGACAAACAAAAAAAAAGTTGGAAAAATAAGGGTGGAGTGGGACAGTATTGGGGTGAAATGCCATAAGGGTATACTTTAAAGGCATCTTGTTCTCAGAACATATATGTACTTAAGAAGACACAAAGTTGCTGCCTGTGGAAAATAATAACTTTGTAGTCTTGAGAGAGTTTGATTTTTGTATGGGCTAGAATAAAAATCTAAATCTTAAACTTTCACAATAAAATGATAACTTTTCCCCATTCATTATCCAGTATCTAAATCTCATTTTCATCAACAATGGAGATTATTTAATTCACATTAATTTGTGAGAAAATTTAGTCAAGAAGTATGTATGACAACCTAATTCTTGTTATGACCTTTTGAGATCCTTGATGTTTAAAACAGACAATATAATGGACATATTATCTATACAATAATCTATATTCTCCAAGTTCTGTTCTTATATTAGTGAGAGATGAATAGGTAGAAAACACAAGAATCACAGAATTGAAAGGGATGAACTAGGCCATCGAGTTCAAGATATGGTTAAAAAAAAATTCTTCCCACATCATGCCTGTCAAATAGTCATTTGTTTTTATCAGTACCTTCCAATAAATGAGATCCATTAACTCTGGAGGCAACCCAATATGACTTCTAACTAGTTATAATTGTTAGCCAGCATTTGCTTCTTTATAACTTCCAGCCACTGGTCTGAGTTCTACAGTAGGTCAAATACTACAAATTGAATCTCATTTCCACATGATAGACCTCCAATTACTTTAGATGACTATTAAATGTTCAGACTGTTTTTTTCCTCCCCCCAACCATACTGAAAGGTAGATTATGCTAATCTTTCTCAATTCTAGAACTGCCCCTCAAATACCTTCATTAAATTATAATTTGTTCAAGACTACAAATTCATTATTTTCTGTAGGCAGCAACTTTTTGTTCTTAAGTACATATATATTCTGAGAACAAGATGCCTCTGAGGTATACCCTTATGTCACCTCATTCTAATACTGTCCCATTCTACCCTTATTTTCCCAACTTTTTTTTTTTTTTTTGTTTGTTGTCTCTCCCATTAGATTAAAGTCTCCTTGAGAACAAAGATTGTCTTTCTTTTTATTAATTGTTATTTTTGTTATTCAAGGACATTTTCAGAACAATCCCATCTGAATCCAGTACCTCTATTTATGATGGTGATTGCTAGGTTCTCTTTTTAATTGACAGAATCATATAAAATAACAACTACATCATTATGCAGGTTATTGATCTCTATATGGATTTATGTATTCTGCAGGCCAAATCATGTTCTTTAAAACTTTAAGAACATGTACACATACTTTAAGAACACAGAGGCTGAGATACTACTGCAAAATGGCTGGGAGTTCTGATGTCCAACACTATTCTTACAAAGAATTTCTGTGTTTTTATTTGAATTTGTCCTCTGTTTGTCATTAGGTAGATCTGATGGTCTGAAACTATATTTTCTACCATTTCAAATTTCCAAAAAAACAATGTAGTTTTCTGTTTGCAGTGAATGCATTAGATTTTGGTGACTAGCTGATTTATAAGTCATTTATTATTTTTCTTATACTTTAAAAAATTATTATTATAACTTTTTATTGACAGAACATATGCATGGGTAATTTTTTACAGCATTATCCCTTGCACTTACTTCTATTCTGATTTTTCCCTTTCCTCCCTCCACCTCCTCCCCTAGATGGCAGGCAGTGTTATAGATGTTAAATATGTTATAGTATATCCTAGATACAAAATATGTGTGCAGAACTGTACAGTTCTCTTGTTGCACAAGAAGAATTGTATTCAGAAGGTAAAAATAACCTGGGAAGAAATACAGAAAATGCAAACAGATCACACTCATTTCCCAGTGTTCCTTCTCTGAGTATAGATGATTCTGTCCCATCATTGATCAATTGGAAATGAATTAGATCTTCTCTTTGTCAAAGATAACCACTTCCATACAATATTGTTGTTGAAGTGTATAATGATCTTCTGGTTCTGCTCATGTCACTCAGCATCAGGCCATGTAAGTCTTTCAAAACCTCTCTGTATTCATCCTGCTGGTCAATTCTTACAGAACAATAATATTCCATAACATTCATATACCACAATTTACCCAACCATTCTCCAATTGATGGGCATCCATTCATTTTCCAGTTTCTAGCCACTTCAAAAAGGGGTGTCACAAACATTTTGGCACATACAGGTACCTTTTCCTTCTTTAGTATCCCTTTGGGATATAAGCCCAGTAGAAACACTACTGGATCAAAGGGTATGCATAGTTTGATAACTTTTTTGGCATAATTCCAGATTGCTCTCCAGAATGGTTGAATTCGTTCACAACTCCACCAACAATGCATCAATGTCCCAGTTTTCCCACATCGCCTCCAATGTTCATCATTATTTTCATCATATTATCCTGACATATGTGTAATGGTATCTCAGAATTGTCTGAATTTGCATTTTTCTGATCAATACTGATATGGAATACCTACTTTTCTTATACTTAGTGAGATTTCTTATTTCATAACAATTAAGGCATGGCTTATCTAAAATAGCCAGCAAACCTTATCCCCTCCCAAATAAAATGTAGATAATGTGCAGATTAGGTAGATAGACTGGTCGACTTGGGAAAGCTAGGAAGCCCTCAGTTTGAATGTAAATATAAACATGCTGTGTCCTTGGGCAGTTACTCAAGCCTTTTTAGCTTCAACTTTCTTTTCTTTTCTTTTTTTTTTTTTTTTTTTTTTTTTTTTTTTTCCCCTGAGGCTGGGGTTAAGTGACTTGCCCAGGGTCACACAGCTAGGAAGAGTTAAGTGTCTGATTCCAGATTTGAACTCCGGTCCTCCGGAATTCAAGGCTGGTGCTCTATCCACTGTGCCACTTAGCTGCCCCTAGCTTCAACTTTCTTAGATGTAAAATTGTAATAATAATATCTGTTGCACCTACTTGCCTATTCTTCTTGTGATTATGAAATGGAGGCAATGCAAATTATTTTGCAAACTTTAAAGGGTTATGCAAATGTTAAGTTCTTATGATTATAAAGATTATCTTTTTTCTTACAAGATAAAAGTAGTTTAAAAACTCTTTTGTTCTTGCTCATTTTCTCTCTTTTTCTTGCTACTCCTGTACCACAGGGATATTTATATCTATATCTGTCTGTTCTATCTCTTTCTCTTTCTCATTCTCTCTGTCTCTGTCTCTGTTTCTCTCTCTCTCTCTCTCTCTCTCTCTCTCTCTCTCTCTCTCTCTCTCAGTCTTTCTCTGTCTCTCTCTGTCTCTGTCTCTGTTTCTCTCTCTGTCTCTCTCTCTGTCTCTGTCTCTCTCTGTCTCTCTGTCTCTGTCTCTGTCTCTCTCTGTCTCTCTGTCTCTCTCTCTCTGTCTGTTTCTGTCTCTGTTTCTCTCTCTGTCTCTCTCTGTCTCTGTTTCTTCCCTTCTTCTCTCTCTTTCTCTTCCCACCCCACTCTCTCCCCCATCCTCCTCTCTCTCTATATATTACATCCCCCTCCCATTTAATCAGAAAAAAAGAACAAAAGATGGTGTGCATAGTTCTTGTATCTAGGATTAAAAAAAAAATTCTTAAAACCTGATTCTACTGGCACCAGTTGACAGATATGGACAAGAATTCCCAAGAATGAAGGTTTATGGATAGGTTTCAATCAGCATTTATTACAAAGAATGGTTATGCACATTAATGAGATTATAGATTCCTCCAAGTATTGAAATGCAATGGATTGAAGCTAATGGCAAAATAATGTCTTTGGTAACTCAAAGAGTGATACAATCTTATGAAATTAGTGCATAAGTTTTTTTGGTAGTGTCAATAAACTGGAAATCGAATGAATGCCTATTAGTTGGAAGTGGTTGAATAAGTTATGGTATATGAATGTAATATAATGTCATTGTTTCATAAGAAGTGATAATCAGTCTGATTTCAGAAAGGCCTAAAGAGACTCTTATGAACTGATGCTGAGTGAAATAAGCAGAATCAAGAAAAACTGTATACAGTAACAACAAGATAATATGATGATCAACTGTGATGGACTAGGCTATTTTCAATAATGAAGTGATTCAAGGTAATTCCAATAGACTTGGGATGGAAAGAGTCATCTGTACCCAGAAAGAGAACGATGGAGACTGACTGGATCAAAGAATAGTATTTTCACCCTTTGCTGTCATTGCTGTTGTTGTTTACTTTTTTTTTCTCATTTTTTTTTCCTTTTGATTTGATTTTTCTTGTGCAGCTTGATGAATATGAAAATATGTTTAGAAACTGTTCATGTTTAACCTATGTTGAATTGCCATCTTGGGGAGGGGAGAGGTGGGAAGGGAGGGAGAAAAATTTGGAACAATTTACAAACAATTTACAATTTACAAAGGCAAATGTTGAAAATTATCTTTGTATGTATTTGGAAAAATAAAATATTATAAAAGAAATTAGTGCATAGTCAGTGTTACCGGTGTTAGTTTTTCTAGTAATTGATTCATAGTTTTTAGTTATTTAGAAATGTCTACATGTTTAGTTGGGTTTATATAATGCATCCTTTAGGGGTTTATAATGATGGTTATCTACTAAAAAATTCCATTAGCATGAACAAATCCAGAAGAGTCATTCTGTTATTCTTAAATTATCTGGACAACTATAAGATAAATTACATCACAGTAACAATGTAGAAATAGTTCTGCAAGCTAAACTGTTAAAAAGTTGCCTGAAATTTGTATATTCTGCAAAATATCTAGTGTATTAGATAATTTAAAAAACTACTTACTAATAAATCAAATAACTCCAATAACTCTATCTATCCATCTTTCTATCTATCTATCTATCTATCTATCTATCTATCTATCTATCTATCTATCTATGTTTCCATGGAAACATTCATCAAGATCTTAGGCAATACTGAGTTACAAGCTTAGGATACTGTAACTAGTTTATTGTTGCAGAATAAAAAAGCAAATCAAACAAGATTTTTTGGGAGTATAATTTCATTTGACTACTGAATTTTATTCTTTAACTTACAAAATAGGATTATACTTATTATACACTTTGTATTTTTGAATTAAAAAAAAATTGGCATAGTAGATAAAGACCTAAACAGTGAATTAGGAGAACATTTGTTCTGATCTCATCCCTGATACTTAATAGCTATGTGGCTATGGGCAAGGCTATTTAATATCTTTAATCCTCAACTTTGCCATCTGTAAATGGGTGATAATAAGATCTGTAATCTTCACCTGATAAAATTATTGTGAAGATGAATTAGAAAATATTTGTAAAGGGCTTTGACAACTTTAAAGAATTATGTAAATATAAGTAATTAGTCATGTCATTAAAATTACACTTTCTTTAACTGGATTTCATATTTATTATAATGATGATAATAACAATAATATAAATACTTTCAAATCAGATGGAGATATCAGGATTGAGGGATGTAACATTCAGGTTTCTATTCCCATGAAATTTTTAGTTCAGCATTTTATAAATGAAATTAAATGAGATAACACATGTAAAGCATTTATAATATAAATATTAGCTATTTTTTGTACATAATAGAATTTCAACAAATGTTTGAGCTGATCAACATAAAACAGGTCTTGAAGTAGCAGGCAGGTTTATCCTGATGGTTTTAGCACCTCATTGAGACAATAATGCCTCCAGTAAAATAAATGTAAATGTAAATGTATAGTTTTTGTAATTTCCTCAAGAGATCATCTGGTCCCCTGTTTTCAAGGTTATTATTATCTTCATTTTACAGATCAGGTAATAAAGACTCAGAAAAATTAAGTGTCTTGTAAAAGATCTTTTAACTTGAGTCAGGAGGTCCTAGAATTTAGTCTCTTTTGCTTTAATGTTTTGTTTTTCCCACTATGCCATAGTATTTTCTCTTCTATGACTTTTGTTATAGTAATTAAAAAAATAGTATCTGGCAGTATAAGACTAAGTTTAGAATGAAAAGATTACACATTTAGACTTTGAGTCTAATCCCTCTCATTTTAAAGATGAGGAAACTGAGACCCAAAGTGACCGGAATTCAAACTCTGGTCTGCAGATTCCAAATCTTGTATTCTTTCCAATGGACCATACTCTCTGCCCCATAATGATTACTAACAGAGGGATGACCTAATATCTATTTTCATTTCAGGATTTTAAATTTTTTTCTTCTTTTTGGTCATGTAACTTTTATATTTGGACTGCTAGGTGGTAGTGGATAGAGTGCCAAGTCAGGAGGATTCATTTTCATGATTTCAATCTGCATTCAGACTCTAGCTTTGTGATCCTGAGCAAGTTATTTAACCTTTTTACCTCATTTTCTCAATTATAAAATGATCTAGAGAAGGACATTACTTCAGTATCTTTGTCAAGAAAACTCCATATGGGGACACAAAGAGTTGGACATGATTGAAAAACGATTCAAACTTCCAACTTTTATATTCATAAAATTAGTCAAATTTTAAGTAATAGTTTTGATGATACATGCACATACACAAACCTATGACAAATGGTAATAAAATTCAATCTGTTCATTTAGTGAACATTTGCCACAGTAAAGTGGAAAGAATATTGTCTCTAAAGTCAGAAGACTTAGATTCCATCAATTGGAGAATGACCACACAAATTGTGGGATATAAATGTAACTGAATATTGTTGTACAATAGAAAATGACAAATATGAGTAATTCAGAGACATATGAGAAGGCTTCTGAAAAACTGATCATTGTGCACTAAGAAATTCAAAGACATTCCCTTCCACCTCCACTCTTCTACTTAGCAAGTCTTCTCTTATAATTGATTTTTTTTTGCTTGTCCATATACTTTATTTTTAAAAATAGCTTTTTATTTACAAGATATATGCATGGGTAATTTTTCTGCATTGACAGTTGCAAAACCTTTTGTTCCAACTTTTCCCCTCCTTTCCCCACCCCCTGCCCCAGATGGCAGGTTGACCAATATGTTAAAGTATAAGTTAAATACAGTATACATATACCTGAAGGTCTCAGTTTTCAAGGTTATGATTAACAATCCTGTGAAGTTGCTATTGTGGACAAATGACTAGATAAAGTCTAAGATACCTGATTTTAAATTCTTCTTTAAGGCACTTGGTAGCCATGTTGACCCAGTGTGCATTTAGCCTCTCTTAGCTTTAGTTTCTTCATATAACATGCGGAAAATAATAGCATACCTTACATTTTTTGTTGTTGTGAGGATCAAAGTAGTTAATATATTTGTAAAGGGCTTTACAAAGCTTAGAATGCATAACTAGCACACTTGTGTTATGATTGTGATTATGATTTAACCATATTTTTTGAAGAATTTTGAATTTATTAAAGCAATAATACTGAGTAGGTAATTTGATGAGGATTATTATCTAGCATAAATATTTAGTATGCAACTACTCCCTCTGATAAATATACCTGCAATTTATCAAAAACATGGTTTTGAATTTCATCTCTTTAGATACATTCTGCACCCTACAGCATTCTGCTATTCACTATGAGTATGTTCCATCCATAATTTATATAATCAACTACTTGCTATGATTAGCAGAAATGGAAGAGATGATATTTTTTAAAAGTCATCTTTTGCTTTTGAGAAAGTAGTGGGCTCTGAAATAGGTGCCATGCCACCAAGGTAAAAGCTATATCTGTCTTGTAATGTGCTCTCCTGGCAGTTACAATTACTAGTCTGTCCTAGACCCACCAGAGTACCTTTGACCACTGTCCTTTGCAGTGTGAGCTCTACCCGGCTCGCCTCCTCTGAGGCCTTCTAAGGTCTCTGGCCACAATCTCTTGAATCTATAGCTTAATAACCGGTAGCGCACTCAAGAACAATCACGTGTAATCTTAAAAGCCTTTATTATACCTACTCACATAATGCCCTAACTGATGCCCTGACTTGTTGGTTCCCTGGTGAACACCTGGTCAGAAGACCCATGTGTTCACTACCAAAATCCTTACCTCTTTCGGCTACCCATCTTGGCTTGGCCACCCAGGCTAGGAGCCAGGGTGAACAGCAGGAGGTTAAAGAGGGCAGTTGCTGCCTGCAGTGGGCTTATATAGGGCCTGTGAGGTCACACACACAGCCAATCAGCGAGAGAGTCACCCATTACGAAGCTATCTCAATATGGCCAGGATCCCGCCCAAGGGCAGTCCTAATATCCACAGAAATTATTTCTGGGCCTCAATCCCGATGCACTGTGTCCGCCCATTTAAAGGGCCCTTACAATTCCCTTTCTCTTGTTTTGCGGGAACCGCACATCTCACCAAGCTAAACTTTTAGCACCAGCTCTAGTTCACTTGATCCATGAGATGACAGAGTGTTATGCCCAAGGAGGTACAAAGCAGCAAATCAGTAAACAGAAGTATGACAATGAGAACCAGGCTCAACAGTGGCCCAAATGTTCAACCCATTCATCAAAGTCATACTCGAGATAATAGGCCAAAGAGGTTGGATGCCAATGAGGTAGGATGTCAACACTGAGGTGGGAAGTCAACAAGGTAAAACATCACAATTCTAGTTAACAAATATTAGTAGGTAGGTTGTCACAATTCTAGTTACATTTATCACAGTTCTAGACCAATTCTAGTTTCTTACAATTTTCTGTTGCACTTTTCACACTCCTAGAACAATTCTAGCTTATCACAATTCTCAATTGCACTTGTCACAATCCTAGAGCAATTCTAGTTTATCACAATTCTCAATTGCACTTTTCACAATTCTAGAACAATTCTAGCTTATCACAATTCTCTATTGCACTTTTCACAATCCTAGAGCAATTCTAGTTTATCACAATTCTCAATTGCACTTTTCACAATTCTAGAACAATTCTAGTTTATCATAATTCTCAATTGCACTTTTCACAATTCTAGAACAATTCTAGTTTATCACAATTCTCAATTGCACTTTTTCACAATTCTAGAACAATTCTAGCTTATCACAATTCTCTATTGCACTTTTCACAATCCTAGAACAATTCTAGCTTATCACAATTCTCTATTGCACTTTTCACAATTCTAGAACAATTCTAGTTTCACAGGTGCACATAAGCAAAGTCATGTCCAGTAACATTGTCTCAATAACAATGGCAGGTGGGTGTGTTGGTTTTTCACCCACTAATTTAAAAGCATAGTCCTTCAATAGAAAGCATAGGGCAAAGCCTCTTCCCAGGCCACCATATGGCAAGTGGCCACGGGAGAAGCAAGCAGGCCCATTGTCCATGTACAGTCTTTATATTGCATATCACCCAAAACAGTCCATTTCAGCTGCAACACTGGAACTGTGTCTGCTGTCTCTGGTGTCACGGTCAGGAGGGGCATCGCTGCCATCAGCGTCTGAAGGGCTGCGGACATCTGGCTGGTCTCTCTGGACTGTTGTCTGGTCCTTCTCTTGGATCCCCAGGTTACAAATGTCTCTGGTGGGGATGAACTCTGCTGCTGGATCTGCACCTAGGAAGGAATGTCCCCGGGGCCCAACTTGGGCCTTTCCAAATGCCATCCAGGCCTTTCCACATCACAGTGGAAACAAAGTTGTTGTCAAAAAGATTAACAAGTCAGACAAAAGTCAGTCTGTCACTCAGCTGCACTTTCTGTGTATGCCCGAAGTGCATTGCTAAGGTAAAATGCAAAGAATTTAAAAATGTAAAACCAAAATAATTTAAAAGTGTAAAACCGAAATAGATTAAAAATATAAAACCAAAATAACTTTAAAATGTAAAATCAAAATACTTTGAAGATGTAAAATCAAAAATGTTTAAAAATGTAAAATCAAAATTTAAAAATTGTAAGCAATCACATATCCCAAAATTCCCTTCTCTTGTTTAGAAGAGATCTTGGGGATAGTCTGTGCAGTAATGACTTTACTAGAACACTCGGCTATATCCCTGAATTCTTTTGCCTAAAAATCAAAGTTTGAGTTTCTGATACCGAATTGTACTCCAGGAGTGTGAATCAATAAATCTGATATTACTTTTCCTCCTGGGTCAAAGATCACACACTGTCTATTTATTCTAGTGATTAAAACAGCAATTTTCCAACCCATTCTAGACATAGACACTGTTTTATAAGTACCCGTAGGGGGTTGGGAAATCAAGCTCACCTGTGGAAGTGGAAAATCCACGAGGTAAGAAAAGAGGAGTTCCAACTCTCCAAAGACGATCCTAGCAGTTTTAAAAGTATAAAACTCCACTCTCTCTAACTGCAAGGTCTTGTCCCTGTAAGGTTTCTTAGAAATTAACTCAACTGTATTTTTAAAACTTTTCTGATTATACTCAATACCCCACAATTCCTTTTTGCCTTGGGGCATAAAGCCTACTCCTGTCCTTTGAAATGAAGACACAGGAGTTTTGAATGGATTAATGGGCAGTGCTGATAGTATTATCGCCCTTCCTTTTCCTCCTCCCCCTTCTCCCTTGGCCCAAGAAGGTGAGGCAGAGGGAAGAAGAATTGGAAAATCCCCCAAAGGCTGATTCCAAATCAAACCTGAGCTTTGCACATAAAAAGAACTAAACTTCTTCTCAATGGAAGAGTAATGGATAAATTCCTTAAAACAACAATGCAGGAGGTAAACCAACAAAATGCTAAGAAGAATTTCTACAACTTTAGTCCATGTGGTTCGTTTATTTCCTTCCTTAGTTTCAGCCACTGGTTTGAACTCTTCCTGTTCTATCTGTATTAACCTAGCTTTTTCTTCTTTCTCTATCTCCATCTGTAGTTTAACCTGCAATTCCAGCAACTCTTGCTGTGGCATTTTATACTCTCTACTGTCATACAATCGCATTAGCTCTAGGTTGCTCCCTCTCCGAGCTATATTTACTGGGTGTGGGGATAGCCTTCTGGGAGCTTGACTACAAGCTTCCTGCTGTTCTTCAGTGGCGATCTTTGTTAAAAGATCTTCCATCTGGCTCTTTAACTTCTTGATATAAGCATTATGTTCAGCTGTGTCCTTGAGTCTGATCCCAGATTTACCTGGGTCCATATTGCTTCTCTGTCTTCCCTCTTAAGTGGCGTTTCTACCGGATCTTTCAGAATCTTAATTCTGAATATTAAATATTTTCAAAACCTGATAATTCCTGATGCGTCCACCACGTTGGGCGCCATTTGTAATGTGCTCTCCTGGCAGTTACAATTACTAGTCTGTCCTAGACCCACCAGAGTACCTTTGACCACTGTCCTTTGCAGTGTGAGCTCTACCCGGCTCGCCTCCTCTGAGGCCTTCTAAGGTCTCTGGCCACAATCTCTTGAATCTATAGCTTAATAACCGGTAGCGCACTCAAGAACAATCATGTGTAATCTTAAAAGCCTTTATTATACCTACTCACATAATGCCCTAACTGATGCCCTGACTTGTTGGTTCCCTGGTGAACACCTGGTCAGAAGACCCATGTGTTCACTACCAAAATCCTTACCTCTTTCGGCTACCCATCTTGGCTTGGCCACCCAGGCTAGGAGCCAGGGTGAACAGCAGGAGGTTAAAGAGGGCAGTTGCTGCCTGCAGTGGGCTTATATAGGGCCTGTGAGGTCACACACACAGCCAATCAGCGAGAGAGTCACCCATTACGAAGCTATCTCAATATGGCCAGGATCCCGCCCAAGGGCAGTCCTAATATCCACAGAAATTATTTCTGGGCCTCAATCCCGATGCACTGTGTCCGCCCATTTAAAGGGCCCTTACACTGTCTACCACTCATATGGCTAATATTAACTTGGCTTTCAAAAGTGAATGGATCCTTTATAGTCATCTTTATTATTATTATTATTTTCAAATGCAATGCTTTTTATTTTTGTCAACAAACTGTGTCATTTGCTATAGTCTGAAAACTCCTGTTGTTTGAGGTCTTTATCAGAGTTCTTACAAATCAGGTTAATTGGGGATCAACAGAGCTTTTCTGTCTTTAATGAGGCCTAGTAGCCCAAGGCAAGGCCCACCTCTTGATAAGGGACTTTCCTTTTCCTTATTCTGGATTCTTTGATCAGTTAAAAAAAAAAAAAAACATGGAAGAACAACCACCGGGAATGTCATTGTTTTTTAATTGCCTGATTACCAAATGTTGGAGATAAAAGATAGATGTTCTCAATTAATAACATTTACATAGATTAGCATCACTAACAAGCCTCATTAGTAGCTGCTGACTTTTGTTTAGACTGTGTCCCCTGTCATTTGCACTCTCCTATAGTACAAGGGAATGTACCTTCTTTACTACAAACTGGTTTTTCCCCAATCTATTTCCATTAATCAAACTATAAGGTGTTTTAATGCACAGCCAGATTTTTCATTAATTAAGAGTTAACTATTACTGAATATAGATTTATTGAAAGGTTAAATACATTAAATGAAATTCCAACAAATTTTGAACTCAAGCTTCATTGAATATGCTAAAATACTTTTTTCCTCTACTTAATTATACATGTTTATCAACCCTCTACCCTCATTTTTTGGTAATAGACAAAACTTATCAGTATGATCAATATTTCCTCAAATGAGAATAAACATAAACTAAAACTTCCATCTATATTTACTTCTCTATAGTAAAATACTCAAATCCTCATCTGAATCTATATTTGTATCCACATCCATATCTATCTATACATTTACACCTACATTTAAATCTACGTGTACATCTATATCTACTTATGTATCATTATCTACATTCTATATGCATATATCACATCTATATCTATTCATGCACATTTTGTGGAAAAACAAAAATAAAAATAAAAAAAACAAAAAACAAAATCCTGGAAAGTTAGCATCCTGAAAAGTTAGAAATCGTGGAAATGATAGGAATAGAGACAGGATCAGTGATTTTATAGGCATATGAAACTCATGTATGGGGAAAGATCCACTTCCTATGCAGGCACTTTGTCACCTTCTTTGACATTTAATAATCTCAGAGAGTTGAGAATACTGTTGAGTTTAAGTGACTCAATCACTCAGCGTTACATAATAAGTACATGTCAGAACTTAGATTTAAAGCCAGGTTTTCCTGGCTGGCTTTCTATTCACATTCCATGTGGTCTTTTTTTAACTGTGATAATATTTACATATTAGGAAATTCAAAACCATCAGAAAAGGATATATTTAATTCATATGAATATTCTTATATGTACAATTCAAACCAAAAAGCTTATCTTATATGTCTATCTATCATCTACCTAGCATTATAGAGACACTGGCTATATCAAGAAGATGGTGAAGATCCTTTTCAAAATAACTAAATAAGGATTTTACATTTACCAGTACTTAAGGAGAAATAAAACATTTTTATATCAATGTATTTGCTTTACTGATAGGTTTATTTCAGGGTGCAATTAAAAAGAGTGAAAGTGTAGTGACACACAAAGTTTCTAGCTATATGAGGTATCAAAACAAAATTTCTAATTAAAGTATGCTGATAGAAATTGATCCTATAATCAATCAATAATGGAGTAAAAACATTTTTGGGAATAGAGCTCCAACTACTAGGCAGAAATGGATACCAATTTTGAAGGACCTTTTATTTATCTGAAAAGTTTTTCTATTGACTTGTGTTGAATTCTGAAATAGATGTAGCTTCCATTTCTACAAGGATATTGACATAGCTCACCAAAATCATGCAATAACAATGGGCAAAAACTCATAATCCAATTGGTGATAAATTTACTTAGAAGTAGTGAAGCCAATATAGTCTTATCCACTTTAAAATAATGCATAGTTACTAGATAATTTCAAGAGCTACAATGCCATTTCTGAAATCCTATTGCTTACTCATGAATTTATTTTCTAGAGGATTATTTTATCTTGGATATTTTAAAGGCAGAATCAGTCACCTCAAATACATGGAAGCATATAATTCAATATAGGGACTATGTTTCTTTTGATAGGAACTTCAGTTGACCATAGGGTGATGTTAGGTTCTTACTAAGTACTAATGAGATAATGAGATATTGGGTTTTTACTAAGTGCTAAGTCGGTACTTAACAATTTTCTAGTTTTGACCTTTCCTGGTAGTTTGACTTGTGAATTCCTGGGGAACGGCTTGCCGTGCTTGGGAGGAGCAAGCTCATTGGTTGAAGTGGTTCTTCCCAGAAGCTCTTGCATTATCCCACGTCCATTCTCTAGGAGGCTAAAGAGGGCAGCACTCCAGAGATAGAGAGTCTCTGCTTTAGACCAGGCTTGACGCAGCTC
Source organism: Sminthopsis crassicaudata (assembly GCF_048593235.1). Classification (NCBI taxonomy): domain Eukaryota; kingdom Metazoa; phylum Chordata; class Mammalia; order Dasyuromorphia; family Dasyuridae; genus Sminthopsis; species Sminthopsis crassicaudata. The sequence continues at coordinate 556,730,981 of NC_133618.1, read as the reverse complement.
TCCGCAGGAAGGGAAGTCATTTCTCTGGACGAGAGTTAATGGCAACTGTCTGGAGACAACGGTTCTCCACAGGTAGAAGAATCTGTCCGAGAGATTTGAGTTGACACAGCAGATCTCCTCCCAGAGAGCAATCAGCAGCTTCTGGAGACAACTGCACATTACAGGATGACTCCAATTTTATTATTCTCTAGCACATATTGCTTACTCTAAGGATAATTTCAACAAATGCCTTATAATTACATAGCAACTGTCATTGAATGGCTTGAACCACAATTTATCCCCATTAATTTTCACTCTTTTTCTATTTGATAGAAGAAGGTAAAATTTCATATAACCAGAGGGCCTTGGGAAGTTATTCTTCCTAAGTTGTTGGTAAGGAAATTGAGAAAAATGGAGGTAATTTACCCCAAAGTCTGAGGAAAATGCGAGAAATAAGACAAATGGGTCCAAGATAAAATTTGCCTGATGTGAATGAAGTTTTAAAAAAATATGTTAAATAAAATTGGAATTTAGGGGCTAGGAATTTCCAGCAAGAATAGGGGGTGATATTTCTGTAGCATACATTTCTATCTAAACCAATCTTGAACAAACCCAAGTCTTCCTTTGTTCAGTATAAGAGAACACAATTTCTCATTTACTCATAACAGATAAGGTACAAAAGAGGCTCATGCCTTCCAAAATGTGTTCTGGAATCCTGTCCAGCTATCTAGCAGTTTTTCTCTTTGTCCATCCATAGTCAGTCTATGATTACCTTTCTTTTATGTACAGAAAAACATCTAATTTCTTATTTTGGGAGAATGTGGTTAGTCAAACATTTTTAAAAAAATCTAGTTATCATCATGATGCATAATAATCACTCCCTCCCCCAAAGAACTCAAATACAATAAAATAACACTAAATTATACTTGATGATTTAAAAAAGACTATTTAAGATCTTGAAGTATCTCCAGGTCATCAACATGAATTTAGTTATCATTGCAGAGTTAAGTGTACCTAAATGCTGTTTAATAATGATATTTAGTTAATAGAAATTCAGATGAATTTTTATTCAATTTCAAAATCAACACATACATACATATCATCTAGCTATAACTGTGACTACTGTGATAACTGCTACATCTCCTCACAATCTTCTAGTCAAAAAATTGGTAAAGACAAGTGAAGAAAACAGGTATGCTGCAATAGTCCAAGAATGATGTCAAAGTATTTTAATGCACTGGTTAAGGGAAAAATAACAACAACAACAACAACAACAACAACAACAACAACAACAACAACAAAACAACAGTTGCTTCCTAGCATTATTCACATAATACTTCTACAACAAAGTTCCATCTTGGATTAGTAAAACTGAGTCAACATTGATAATATCATCATTTCTCTTGTTGAACTTACAGGGTATTATGTTGTTATTATTATTATTATCATCATTACCAAAGTAGACCCTTGCTTACAGGGAATAAACTCTTAACATGTGAAATAATTGCAAATGTAGTGCCTAGTTATTAGTAACTGCAATTGGCTCTAAGAATGGTTTTGTCTATTTTTGTACAATGTTGAGTAAATCAGAGAATTTAAATTACTTGGCTAATTTGATTAATGTATTGAGTCAAATAAGATCATTCATGCCTCAAAAGTATATTTGGTATTTTTAAGTTTGAATGTTCAAATCCACAATTTGCCACATCTCCACTTTGTTTTGATTACTTGTTTACAGGCTCAGAGATATGGCCATTGCTGTTTTTCAGAGTTAGTTTAGCAGGAAGGTATGATGGGGTTACCTCTTTAAACAATACACATTAAAGATAATAATAATGATAGAGCATTCATCAAAGTTCCACAGTAAATTTTAGTTTAAGTATCTGTGTTTATTATACAACAGTAAATGTTTTCATTGAAGGAATGGAAAATATATTTGTGGAGAAGAATCACTAGCATATGAACATTTATTCTGGTCAATTTTTACATTATGTGAATTCATAAATCATGTGCTTCTTTTTTTAAAAAAATCAAAGGCTTTTTATTTCCTAAGTGAAGTATAGAAACTTAATATAGATAAGCTTTTGCAATGTACTACCAACTTCTATATATAAAAGTTTCTCTCTCTCTTTTTTTTAAGTCTTGGTTTACTTATCTCAAGAAATAATTGACACAATATGATTCCAGTATATACAAAGAATTGAAGCAGTCTTTTAGAAAATCCTTGTAGGAGCATTTGACATTTTAGTTCAATTCAGGGGAAAAAATATTAAGTGACTTTACATGTAAGGCACTGGGGATGGAAAAATGATTAAAGATATTCTGTTGATTTTAATTACAGTATCCTAGACATATGTAAGTTAATATGCTATGTCTTGAGATGTATGCATCTATATGTACATGTATATCTATTTACAGGGACATGTAAGTATTTCATGCAATTATTTATTTATAGCTCCAAATTGTCATAGTTTATGGTGCATATTCAGAGATATTATTTCTTTTTGAATCCAGTATGAGATCAGATCTGTGACTGGAAGGAGCTCTTAAGCTACTAGCACTCACTTTTCATTTGTTTAGAATAATATAAAAATACACTTGAGTTTTAACCTTTCTTATAGTTTTCTAATGCTGCACTTAATTGGTATCTAAGCAATCCTTGGCATGGAGTTCATTTGAGATTCTTAACATTTAATTTTTCTATATTAGTAAATCATTGGACATGATCTTCCTTCCTCTCTATCAGAAAATATATTGTTACTTACATGTTTCTACTCTATAAGTTTGCCTAGCAGCCCCAGATAGAGATTGAAATGAAATATAAAACTACAACAACAACAGCAACACATGACTTTGGGAAGCTAAAATACAACTACCACATACATATTGTTCATACGATAGCATGAATAAACATTATTCATAGTAAAAATTGGGGTTTAGAATGTGTATTTTTCAGGAAAGATATATAATTTGCTCCATTTTCAGTGATTTCTTTGGAGCAAAATAAAATAAAATTTGTAGAGTGCCTTTCAGTTTTCCAGAATAATGTTTAATACGGTTTTATTTCCATTTCTTTTGCTCAATTGAGTAACTCCAAAAAGTAAATGCCCACAGGAAATTATGACTTTCAACATAAACAGTCCACCACTGTTTTGGATCTATATTGAACTAGGGCAGCTTAGTAGATAAGGTCACTTCAGTTCACTTATAGGACCTCTGTCTGAACCAACTTCAGGTTATAACCTAATTGGCTTTTTCATCTTAGCTCAGTGTCTCCAGGTCAGAATATAGATCACTGCTAAAGCTTTAGGGAAGCTTCTAGCACAGATGCATGGGTTAGAAGATAGACAAGTCTAGTTTCTAGATTTGCTTTTACTGACCCCTATTCTTCACATGCACAAATATTCTCTCCCTGCCAAGGGAAAGAAAACACATTCTTTTGCAATCAATGTGCTTATTTTTTCCTTATGTGTCAGGGCACAAGGATAAAAATGAAGAATTTAAAAATGAATTCAATCAATATTATCACTTTGGTTGAAGTGTATATTAGAATTATAGTTACATGAGGTGAATTCACCCTCCCCTTCTCCAAATGAAATAGATGTTACAAGATCTTTGCATTATATAAACATGAGTACACTTTATTATCCCCATCAGGTGATGCATAATTTCCCCCTTTTCTTCCATTTACAATTAAGCAGCTAGAGAAATTGAGGCATAGAACATCTGTGTTCTTTGCACTGTGGAATGAGATGTTATAAAAACTGGAAAAAGAACTCTGAATTACCTAATAATTTACTCATCTAAACTTTTGGATGTCTATTTTGTGGAAAATATTCAAATTGCTATGATGATGACAAAGGCAATTTGGGGAACTCAGTGCTTTGATAACCTGACATAACAATATTTTAAGATTAATGGATGGCTAGCTGTAGTCTTGAAAAGCCCTTAACTTTATAACCAGTATCTGATGCTAGGGATGATCTTAAAAAAAATAGCTCTGTTGAAAAATGTGAAAGAAGAGGCTAAATTGGCAGGATTTATTGTAGCAAAGTCCTAGATGTCAATTAGACTTTAATGTCATTTAAAAATTCTAACAATTGCTGACAGTGGGAAAATATGGGATAGTGTTGAGAGTTTAGAGTAACAACATCAGTTTTCAAGCTCTGGTTTCATTATTACTAGTAACCTTTGCTAGTCTATTTCTTTATCTGTAAAATATATATGATAACAACAACAGCAATAACCACCATAACAACTGTAACAACAGTAACAATAACCACAAACATGACATGTTTAGATGGACTTTCAAGATTTTTAAAGCAGTTTCCTTATAATAATCTTAGAAGATAAGTTGGATATGCTTTATTATTCTCATTTTACAAAGAAATATGAGGATTAAATGAAATTATTTGCTTCATAAAGTTTCTAAGAGAATATAAGCTTCAGAGTGTTGTTATTATGGTCAAAATGTATTAATTCATTATAGGCTTTATTGGAAAGATGATCAACTGGACTGTCAAGTAGTCATGAATTTCTAATCCTAATCCTAGTGTTTTCTGCTATAACAGTAGTTAACATCACTAAGTCAAAACACAGTTATCTCTCAATGTGTCATTTTGACAATGTTTAAAGATTAAATTAACATTGTTCCTATTGACCATTAATGTATCTACATGTCAAAGTCTGTACTAGAAAGTAAAGGAGAAGAAAATAAATATATGGTATAGTCCCTCTCATCAAGGAGTTTTTAATCTTGTTGGGGAGACGAGTTATGCACATGAAAAAAAAAAAAACTATCTTCATATAATTGTGTCCAAATGTATGCAAAATATCTGCCTTAGTACATATTATATGTACTCAGGAAGTATGAACAAGAGGATTGAAAATTACTATGGAATTTCAAAATGTGTATTTATACAAATATTCTTCAGATTGAAAATTCACAAGTAACATTCTGTTGACATCTAATATTTGGTATGAATGTTTCATTACTGCCCTTTATTGAGTAGAATGTTGTGACTTCAAATATTCATGACTATCTCCCTCTACTGGTTGCAGTTCAGAGGCTAAAAACCAGAGACAACTTGAAGTCAAGTGATCCTTCATCCCTAAAGGTGGTGGATCTCTGTACAGCTGCACATGCCCGATCATTAATGTCTATGATGTCTGTTAATAATTGTGACACACACTTGAATTTATCAGTTTTGATAAGTGAATTCAATTGATGACATCAGCTTCATAAAGGTTGAAAGACTTCCCTCAGGCAGTAAAGCTAGAGACTGGGAAGTCCCTTGAAGTATGGAATTCCTTAAAACCCTCACATTCACCCATAAGTTTTAGATCTTTTGAGAATCGTGGTTGATTTTATGTTCATTTTTCAATAAAATATTATATGAAATATTACATTTGCATATTTTTTCTATTTTCACACATATGTAGAAAAATAGATGAGCTCAGAATGTTTAAGGAAGTATTCCCACAAAATACAAAGGTTTAATTTCATCAGGGAATTTCTAATTAATGATGTTTGAGTGGTTTTTAAATTCCCCAACCATATTCCCATCATCCTTACTTGCCACATGGGGAAGATTTATGCCTTAGGGCATCTTTCAGATGAATACTAGTTGCCACATTTATGCTTTACAGAACTACACCAGTAACACAATTATAGCAGAAAGGAAATCTCTCATTCCCATGGCACATACTCAAACATCATTCCATTATCCAGTCAATGATTCTTTGTTTCATTTGTCTTAAAGTATGCAGAGAGAGAAATAAGAATGATGATCCAATTGGCTAATAACGTATTTAAAATTATGTTTTCAATGAATATGTTCATTCCATAATGAAAATGAAAAATAAAATTATGGCATGGTATATTTTCCTCCCCAGTCATCAGAACAGAAAAGGAAAGAGGAGGTTGGACTATTTTAAACCAATATTGGCAGTAAAATAATTCTTCAAAAGTCAACTTCTCACCTGAATGAGGTGAACACAGTTTATTTCAGTGTCTTTTCATGCAGTAAAAAAGGAAATTTGCAAAATGGCTTCCTGGCTTCCTAAAAGAGTTAATTCATTGCAACAAGGTGAATAGTTCATCCAGATGCATAGATACATTTACTCACCATATGATAAGATTTCTATTTTTACTGCCAAGGATCTATCTGGTTACATAAGTACACAAAGGAACTTATGTTAAGTTGTATCGAGATAGTACAAATGAGATTGTAATGAAGGTGTAAGAATTTATATAATAACCAAGAAACTAGCATGTATTTCTTAGAATAATCTGTACCTCTAGTCTTATTTTGTGATGCCTTGTATATCTCTTTAATTATTTCATGGTGAACTGAGAAATTCATGTACACATACATAAGGATTATCAACCAAAATTAATTTGAATTTATATCAAACATGTTTATAGCAATTTTAGGAGGAAAGGTATGCTGTGATACAAAACCAATATAGATAAGTACTACTTCTCAAATTTTGGGAAGTGATAATTTAAACTGGTAAAAAAAATTCGTAATGGAGAGAATATCATTGCCTCATTAGGGAGTTGTTTCACTATTGCTGTAACTTTAATCTAAAAGTGTAGAGTTATGAATTCTGCATTGGAAATGATGAAATTATGACAGAAATGGAGAAAATTACTATTTATATAGTCCATGTAATAAGTACAGAAAAACCAAATATATCAGAATAGAAGACTATTGATTTACCAGTAATATAGTCTAGTGGGAAAGGGAAAAAAATTCAAATTCATTCCTCTTTATTATTATGATTGTTTACCACTTGCTTGATTCCTCTATAGATGTATTTGCAATTGAGTTCTTTGCAACTTTTCCACTAAATTCATTAGAATATATTAAAAATCAAGTTAATTCCATGATATTTTAAATCAAAGAGAAACATTTAGAACTATAGAGTAAGAACTTGTAGGTACTAAGTAGAAATTGGTTTGGCTTAGATAGGATTTCAAATGGGAAACTTTTAACTTGAATACTTCAACTTAAATTTTGTCTATATCTACATAGACATAGGAGAATTAAGGCAATTTATTGTTCAGGCAAACCGCAATTCCTTATGTTGAAGAAAAATTATTTGATTTTATTTGGGGCCTAAATAATCTACACTGATTACTAGTCCTAATAGGACTTACTAAATAGTTTAACAATCTATACTGTTTAAAACTATCTTAGATTATAATTTGGAGAAGAATGTTGTTTTCTTCTGTACTTTTTCTTTTTGGTACTTAGGCACAGAGTGTTACACAAGAAGTGGAAGAACAAAATTGTTGGCATATTTAAACCAGGAAAAAAAAATCAATGACTACACCAAACCATTGAGCAACTTTTGTAATGCTGATCTGATGAGATCACATCACTAATCTTACTGCCAAGTTGTTGCTCTATCTTTTTTTTTTCAAGAAACATTGCTCTTAGTGCCAGCTGATCAGTTCACAGACTCATTAAAAGTTTTACAACTTTCCTTTTGATAAGCTCAGTGAAATTATGGTTAAAATGACTTAAGAAGTCAGAACCATTAAATAACATGGTAGACATTAAAGAGGAATAACAAATTATTATTTAATGAGATGACAACCCTTTCTATTGTTACTTTATTTTCAAGTTACATTGAAATAGGCTCCCTGGTGTTTGTAGTTTCTGGCAATCTTTTTTTTTTCCTTCTCATCATTAATTCTTTTTTCCCCCTCTCTGCTAATCAGCTGTATTGCCATGTGTTTGAAAGTATGATTTTATACCATATTCCCTTTGGATTTGGGGGTTACTGGTAGACCTAGTCAAAGATATAGCCTATAGCTACGTCAAGGGGTATGGCTTATGAACACCAAAATATTCACCACATATCATTAATGTGAATGGAACATTTCTAGGTTAGAGTTCATTGAGAATTTCCATAATTTTGATGAGGAATGTGCCAAATAAGATTAAAGAGAACTTCATGTCATATAAACAAATGAAAATATCTTATGTGAATTTTCTGGCAAAAGCTTGAAGCAGGTAGCTAATATTGTTTTGGAGTATCCTCATTTTTGAGAGAAAAAATAAGACAGTACTCTTAGATCTTAAGTAAATAGAAAGATGAAAATTGCAAGAGCAACTCACATGTACAAATAAGTTTGTTTGTTTGTTTTTTTAAGGGAAAAATGTAGACGCAACAGAAACCCAAGAACTGTGATTCAGAGACTGATTCTGTCATGTCATATCACACACACACACAAGCATACATATATACATATACATACACACAGAGACATATTCTATTTTTATTAAATTTTATCTCAAGCATAGCTTTCATTTCAATCTTCTTCAAAGATTGTGTTTATAATTTTGCTAGTCAACAAATTCTTAAAACTATATTATAGGAAAGAAAGCAAGCCAAGGAGAACAGAAGAACATTGGCAAATGGATGGATTGTTTACAGATTTAATCTCTACTTAGTCATGTATATATTTTTCTTTTAAACCTTGACCCAAATCAACACAATGTGGAACACTACATTTAACCTATCCATCATAAATTGATAGAATAATGCATGAACATACTTCTATTTGAAAATAAAACAACATGAATATTTTGAGGCAACAGTAATAGGAAGACTTCAAAATCTGACCCCTCAGCAATCCATGGCCTTCTTTTCTCAAAGCATAGCTAACACATTGTCCTAACATCTTAATGGAATATATCTGTACAGAAACTCTCAAACATAATCATAACTGAAAAGAAATGTTGAAGGTTGAGGCATAGATCAGTGACTAGTAGAAATAAAAGAATATTCAACTCAATTGAAAATTGATGACCTACTATGTAACTCATGCTGTTTTTTGAACTAAGGATGTTAGGAAAGGGAAAAAAAATGTATAAAATGGTCTGTCATAGAAATTTCCAATCTCTTTCAACAGATAGAGATCACATGCATCCAATAATTAGAAAAACTATGTTATTAAAAGGTAAAATGTACATATAGATCATGTGTATGGAAACATATAATTATAAACACAGATGTATAAATGTATATGTATATATATGGCTAATATGTAGAACAATTGATGTACCTTAGAATTAAGGAAAATTTCAAGGAGGTATTAGGACTTTTGATGAGTCATGAAGGTAGGATTTAATTAGGCATATAAGGAGAGGTATAGATGGATGGATAGAATAAAGTAAATTGAATCATGCTATATAGTGGAGACAATATAGTGCAATGGTAAGAGAACTGAATCAGGAAATTGGCTCAGTCACTACACTGAGCCAACCATTTCAACTTTCCACATTTTGGTTGATTTGTGGTTTAAATACTATGAGTGGCATAAATGATATATAAAGTCTCTTTCAGTACTAAGATTGTATGATCGAAGATCTTTGACTTCAGAGTTCAAGGCAAAGAGATCAAAGATTGTTTAGTTTAGGAAACACAGTTCATTTTGGCTAGATCACATTAAGAATAACAAGAAATAAGTTTGAAAACATGTTTAGTTCAGGGAACAGCTAGTAGTTCATTTTGGTTAGAGTACAATAAGAATAAGTTTTAAGAAATAAGTTTGAAAAAATAGATTAGAGAGAAATTGTATAGGTTTTAAATGTTAAACTGACAGTTTTATTTTATTGTGGCGGCAGAGCACATTTTTTTTGAGTAGAAGAATGACAAAGTCAGGGCCATGATTTAGGAATATTAATTTCATAGCTAGGTAGAGGATGTTTTGTAGAGGGGAAAGATTGGAAGCAGGGAGATAAACTAGGTAGATATTGTCACAGGCCACAGGACAGATGATAAGAACCTGAATTAGGGGATGGCCTATGTGACTGTAGAGAATGGAGTACATGAAAATAATAGCTATGGAAGTACAATACTTAAAACTTGGCAACTAATTCAATAGAGTCTGAAAAATGAAGAATGACTCCAAGTCTATAAACCTGGATTATTAGAATTACAGTAGTTCTCTTAACAGAATGAGGGACATTTTTAGGAAAGATGAGTTTTATTTTGGACTCTTCAGTTTGTGCTATCTATGAAAAATCCAGGTAGTGATATCTAATAGACATTTTGGTTGTTATAGTTGAGTTAAAAAGGGAGATGAAAGTTAAATATGTAGATTGTGGAGTCGTCCTGCATAGAGATGATGATTAATCCAGGGAGAGTTGATGATAACATAATGAGAGACAATAGCAGGGTCTAGGAAAGAACTTTAGGGAATATTTATGGTAATGGAAAGAATTCATACGGATGCTTTTGTAAAAACTTGAGATGGAGCAGTCAAATCATTAGGAAAACTTGGAGAGGGCAATATCATGGAAGCCAAACAAGTAGAGTCTCTGTGAGAAGAGGGTAGATAACAATGATGAAAACTTAAGGAAGTCAGTAATATGAGGTTTGAAAAAAAATGTCCTTGGATTTAGTAGCTGGGACTATGGAAATCCCTTAAAGAAAACATTTCTTTCAACTCATATGGGATGTATTTAAGAGTGCTTTCATATTCTGATTTCCCCCCCTCTCAATGTTCTCCAGGTGATCAGTGTGTTTTTTTTAAATTTTCTTGGCCAGAAATCAATACAATATTTTAAATTTGGTATGACCATGGCAAAAAATAGAGGGCCTTTTGCTTTTTGAGTAGTGGAATCTGGAATGTATGGGGTATTCAGGAAGGGTTTGCACTTCTTGCATGATGACTTGTTGAGATCTTTTTAAGATTTCTCATCCACCATTGGTGTTCACCTTCACCCAGTTCTGAGCTGTGACTCCAAGAAGCTGTAGCATGTATAGCAGCCATATCCCTGCAAAATTGTCTTAGTAGATGGGCTAATCCAGGTTGAAGATAACTGACAGGTCTATCCAGAGCATGTGAAAATTTCACAAAGAATGTGAAATGGGGAGATAAGAACAGTTTGTTCTAATAGCCATGGAGGCAGGTGAAGCAGATGCTAGGATATACTTAGAACTTGGTAAAACATCAAAGACATCAAGGTCTTGCATCATGGGCCATTGGCACTCCTGACTTTTATCTTACTACTAAACTTCAGTGACACTGAGAGAGAGTGAGGCTGATGACTGTGCAACTCTGCCTCACTTAAATACAGTTTACTTGAGGGTTAAAATATCTCCTCACAATATTTTTGGTCCTCTCTGAATTGAAGGATAAAAAACAACTGGAAGACAATGATCTTTTGATAAAGACCAGGATTCTATTAGCTTTTTTTTTTTTTTTAGTCTACCATGTTGTTGACTCATATTGAAACTTTAGTACACTAAAATCTTAGGGCCTTTTCCATCCAGACAAACTGCTATCTAGTCATACCCAGCTATGTAGCCACAAAGACACAATGTGCTTCCTTTCCTCAAATTTATAATCTTGGAGGGTATAGCAGTAATATATTCAAGTGTGCATAATATATTTTCTAGGAATCATAAAACTATAAGATGATAATGTAAAGATTGATGGATTCTAGCTGGGAAGATATGAAAGGTTTTGTGGAGAAGGCAACATTTGATAGGATATTAAAATAGGTGGATTTTGATGAGTAGAAAATAGAAGTGACATACTAGAGAGAGGAATATTAATGAGCAAAGATTTTAAAATGGTCAAGTCCTGTGCTTATTTAGTGAATGGAAAATAGCCTCATTTATCTACAAGGAAAATAAAAAAAAAGTAAAAAAAAAAACTAAGAAGTGAGAAAGTGAAAAAAGACTAGAAAATGTGGGAAATGTAAAAAGTGAGAAAAATGCTAGAGTAGTTGGTTGGGGGAACATTACACAGGGCCTTGAATATTATGTTAATAATAATTGACTCATTTGATATTTTAAAGTATGCAAAATACTTTGTTATTTATTATCTTTTTGGAATATTATAATAACAACCCTGTAAAATAAGTAGTTTGAGTGTTGTTGTTCACATTTTGTAGATGAGGAAACTGAAGCTTAGAAGTTACATGATTTGTCCATGGATATATACTTTAGTAAGGCTCAGAAATTAAAACTCATATTTTGCTAACTCCAGCATGCTCCCCAAAATGTCTTTCTAATATATTTTGACATTATCAAGTAGGCATTGGAGAGCTATTAAAAGTAAAATTTTTGTGTTAAGAAGATTAAATCTTTGAGCATTGCAAAGGTGAATCAGAGGGGGAAAGAGACTGGAAGTAGGTTTATAAATTAAGGGTCTTTTAAAGATTGGCCATGTGAAAAGTTACAGGGATTTGAACTAGGATAATGCAAGGAAATGAAAAAGAAGGGTTAAAAACCGTAGTCTTATAAGAATATTATCAGAAAATGAAAGTAACCCATCACATTTCCAGAGCTTATTCAGCAATCTTAGCTATACAGGTCATAGTTGAGAGCCAGGAAGATTTAAAATAAACAAACAAACAAAAAACCAAAACAAAACAAAAAAACAAAACAGCTCTGGGAAGCTAAATACAGAATGTCCCTAAACACTTGATGTAAAACTATCAAAATGAAAAAGCTTCTAAGTTACTAAATTTAAAACTGTACTAACTCTTTTGAGATAGTCATTACTCCCCCCACCTTAGTAGTATTTTATTTTTCCAAATACATGTAAAGATATTTAAAAAAATTCATTTCTGCAAGATTTTGTGTTCCAAATTCTTTCTTCATCCTTCTTTTACTACCCCACACTAAAAACATAAGATATACATGCACAACCCTTTTAAACATATTTCCATATTTATCATGTTGTACAAGAAAAATCAAATAAAAAAAGAAAAAAAAACAAAAATCCAAAAAAGGCGAAAATATCATGCTTTGGTCCACATTAAGTTTCCATAATTCTCTCTCTGGATGAGGCTGTCATTTTCCATCCCAAGTCTATTAGAATTGTCTTAGAACACTGCATTACTGAGAAGAGCTAAATCTATCATAGTTGATCATGACATAATGTTGCTGTTGTTGTGTACAATGTTCTCTTGGTTTTGTTCACTTCACTCAACATCAAAGACTTGAGCTTTTCTGAAATCAGCCTGCTCGTCATTTTTTACAGACCAATAATATTCTATTATATTCATATAATTTATGACATCATTCTCTAGTTTATGAGTATTTACTCAATTTTCAAATCCTTACTACTACAAAAGGAACTGTTATAAACATTTTTGCACATGTGATACCTGTACTTCTTTTACTTTAAAATGAAAGTTTTTTTTTTTTTAAATAGATCATCTTTCTCCTACACTTCAATGACAATATTTTTAGTTTTCACACTAACTGTGTCTGCTTTCTTACTACAATAGGTTGTTAATCTTTTTTTTTTTTTTAATTTTTATTTAATAGTTTTTATTTACCAAATATAGGCATGGGTAATTTTACAACATTGACAATTGCCAAACCCTTTGTTCCAATTTTTCCCCTCCTCCCCTCCCCCCCCAGATAGCAGGTTGACCAATACATGTTAAATATGTTAGAATATAAATGAAATACAATATATGTATACATGACCAAACAGTTGTTTTGCTGTACAAAAAGAATCGGACTTTGAAATAATGTACATTTAGCCTGTGAATGAAATCCGAAATGCAGGCGGACAAAATTAGAGGGATTGGAAATTCTATGTAGTGGTTCATAATCATCTCCTAGAATTCTTTTGCTGGGTATGGCTGGTTCAGTTCATTATTGCTCTGTTGGAACTGATTTGGTTCATCTCATTGTTGAAAATGGCCATATCCATCAGAATTGATCATCATATAGTATTGTTGTTGAAGTATACAACGATCTCCTGGTCCTGCTCATTTCACTCAGCATCAGTTAATGTAAGTCTCTCCAGGCCTTTCTGAAATCATGCCGTTGGTCATTTCTTACAGAACAAAAATATTCCATAACATGCATATACCACAATTTATTCAGCCATTCTCCAATTGATGGGCATCCATCAGTTTCTGGCCACCACAAAGAGGGCTACCACAAACATTCTTGCACACACAGGTCCTTTTCCCTTTTTTAAGATCTCTTTGAGATAAAAGCCCAATAGTAACACTGCTGGGTCAAAGGATATGCACAATTTGATAACTTTTTGAGCATAGTTGCAAATTGCCCTCCAGAATGGCTGGATGTATTCACAATTCCACCAATAATGTATCAGTGTCCCTGTTTTCCCACATCCCCTCCAACATTCTGCATTATCTTTCCCTGTCATTCTATCCAATCTGACAGGTGTGTAGTGGTATCTCAGAGTTGTCTTAATTTTAATTTCTCTGATTAATAATGACTTGGAGCATCTTTTCATATGACTAGAAATAGTTTCAATTTCTTTATCTGAGAATTATCTGTTCATATCCTTTGACCATTTATCAATTGGAGATTGGCTTGATTTCTTATATATTAGAGTCAATTCTCTATATATTTTGGAAATGAGGCCTTTATCTGAACATTTGAGTGTAAAAATGTTTTCCCAGTTTATTGTTTCCCTTCTAATCTTATCTGCATTGGTTTTGTTTGTACAAAAACTTTTCAATTTGATATAATCAAAGTTTTCTACTTTGTGATCAATAATGATTTCTAGTTCTTCTTTGGATATAAAGTCATTCTTCCTCCACAGGCCTGAGAGGTAAACTATACTATGTTCCTCTAATTTATTTATAATCTCATTCTTTATTCCTAGGTCATGATTCCATTTTGACCTGACCTTGGTGTACAGTGTTAAGTGTGGGTCAATGCCTAGTTTCTGCCATATTAATTTCCAATTTTCCCAGCAATTTTTGTCAAACATTGAGTTCTTATCCCAAAGGCTGGGATCCTTGGGTTTGTCAAATACTAGAGTTATTGTCAATAACTAGAGTTATTGATTATTTTGTCCTTTGGACCTAACCTATTCCCCTGATCAACTAGTCTATATCTTAGCCAATACCAAATGGTTTTGGTAACTGCTGCTTTATAATATAATTTTAGATCTGGTACAGCTAGGCCACCTTCATTTGATTTTTTTTTCCCATTAATTCACTTGAAATTCTTGACCTTTTGTTTTTCCATATGAACTCTGTTGTTATTTTTTCTAGGATATTAAAATAGTTTTTTGGGAGTCTGATTGGTATAGTGCTAAATAAATAGATTAGTTTAGGTAGTATTGTCATCTTTATTATATTTGCTCATGCTATCCAAGAGCATTTAATATTTTTCCAATTGATTAGATCAGACTTAATTTGTGTGGAAAGTGTTTTGTAATTTTGCTCATATAGTTTCTGATTTTTCCCTTGGCAGATAGATTCCTAAATATTTTATACTATCGGTAGTTACTTTAAATGGAATTTCTCTCTGTAGCTCTAACTATTGGATTTTGTTAGTGACATATAAGAATGCTGATGATTTATGTGTATTTATTTTGTATCCTGCAACTTTGCTAAAGGTGTGGATTATTTCTAATAGCTTTTTTAGCTGAATCTTTGGGGTTCTGTACGTATACTATCATATCATCAGCAAAGAGTGATAATTTGGTTTCCTCATTACCTACTCTAATTCCTTTAATCTTTTTCTCCACTCTTATTGCCAAAGCCAGCATGGTTGTTAATCTTAAAGGTAAGAACAGGTTGATATTTCTTAGTATCTTCAGCATATTCTGGTACTCTAAAGTAATGTCTTGCTCTGTATCTTGCATCTATCTTAGGGATGTTTTTCAGCATTATTTAATACCTTTATATTTAAAGACTATTCAAGAGGGAGACAAAAGACTAGATTTTAGTCTTTTTAAAATCACTAACTAGTTGCATTACTTCGAACATATCTTTTAATCTTTTTCTATCAATTTAATTTGGCCCACATTTATTAAGTTGTTACTGTGTGCCTAATAATGTACTTGGCACTAGAGTTGTGAAAAAAAAAGATATTATCACTGTCCTTAGGAGCTTACAATATAATGGAGAAATTTGTAGTCTGTCAGGGTCTTTTTCTTCACCTCCATTAGAGGTTGGATTAAGTGACTTCTAAGATAAAAAATTTCCCTACTGTAAAATTCTATAATCATAATCTCCTAAATCTGTTCCCTCAAAAAAAAATCCCAAGTAATCTTATTTTAAAAATCCAATGGATTTTTCTTCATTATTATCTTTCAAAAATAGTTTATTTAGATGAATGCAAGGTTGTTGTGAAGTCATTTTTAAAGTTACTTTCTAGGATCATACCCATTTTAGATATACTGTGGCTTCTTCAAATCACATTGTTTTATTTTTTTTTTAATTTTATTTATATATTTTTTGACAGTATATATGCATGAGTAATTTTTTTATAACATTATCCCTTGTATTCATTTTTCCAATTATCCCCTCTCTCCCTCTATTCCCTCCACTTGATGACAGGCAATCCTATACATTTTACATGTGTTACAGTATAACCTAGATACAATATATGTATGTAAATGCCATTTTCTTATTGCACATTAAGTATTAGATTCCGAAGGTATAAGTAACCTGGGTAGATAGATAGTAGTGCTAACAATTTACATTCACTTCCCAGTGTTCTTTCTCTGGGTGTAGTTGTTTCTGTCCATCATTGATCAACTAGAAGTGAGTTGGATCTTCTTTATGTTGAAGATATCCACTTCCATCAGAATACATCTTCATACAACATTGAAGTGTACAGCGATCTTCTGGTTCTATTCATTTCATTCAGCATCAGTTGATGTAAGTCTCTCTAAGCCTCTCTGTATTCCTCCTGATGGTCATTTCTTACAGAGCAATAATATTCCATAACCTTCATATATCATAATTTACCCAACCATTCTCCATTGATGGACATCCATTCATCTTCCAGTTTCTAGCCACTATGAAAAGGGCTGCCACAAACATTTTGGCACATACAGGTCCCTTTCCCCTCCTCAGTATTTCTTTGGGATATAAGCCCAATAGCAGCAATGCTAGATCAAAGGGTATACACAGTTTGATGAACTTTTGGGGCATAATTCCAAATTGCTCTCCAGAATGGCTGGATACTTTCACAACTCCACCAACAATGTATTAGTGTCCCAGTTTTCCCACATCCCCTCCAACATTCATCATTATTTGTTCCTGTCATCTTAGCCAATCTGACAGGTAAATCACATTGTTTTTAACTGGCAATTTTTAACATTTGAAGTAAACCATGGATTTTTGGCATATTCTTTACCCTTCAAGCCTTTCATTGGTTATATAAAAAGAAAACTGAATCTGGAATGAGAAAACCTGTGTTTGAATGTTGTTTTTGCACTTTCTATTTATGGACGTTTGGGCAAATCATTTCAACTTTCTGGGCCTTAGTTTCCCTATTTCCTTGGTTCTCCCAACTGAGGGAGGTGATCTGGAAAATGTTTAAGATTCCTTCCATATTTTAGAACAGGATCCTAAGAATGCTTCACATGTAAATGGGGATAATGTGTAGCAATCTGGACATTCACCAATATGGAACATGTTATTTCCTAACAATATTGCAAAAAGAAGATACTAATATACTTAAAATTTGTCATATTAAGAAAGGGAAATCAGAAATAGTTCCTGAGTTTACAGAATACATAACATAACAAGAAAAACAAAATAAATTTCTTTAACTTACTCTTCATCTTTAGTTTGTCTAA
The DNA here is from genome assembly GCF_048593235.1 of Sminthopsis crassicaudata. Lineage (NCBI taxonomy): Eukaryota > Metazoa > Chordata > Mammalia > Dasyuromorphia > Dasyuridae > Sminthopsis > Sminthopsis crassicaudata. The sequence goes on along the minus strand of NC_133618.1, from coordinate 556,713,433 downwards.
TTCCTACAAGAGGGTAAATCTATTATCCTGAGCTGAAGATCTTCATCAACCTGAAGCTAATGCTAGTATAACTGTATATATGTCATGTTACTGAAGCCCTCAGATAATGATTGTGACCAATTATATAAGATACCATTACATAAGTAATCACATACGTTACATTTTTGTCCAACAGTGACAAGAACTTGAAAGATCACAGCTGTCTAATAAAGAAAAAAAATCAGATAATATAAATGGTATTGGCTGACAGAAGATTATACACTAACCTGGGAAGGAAATTTAGTGGGTTAATTTTTTTGTCTTCTTAGCCTTACTTCATCCATTTTCTATTTCTGTAATTTCTTATTGACACGATAATGGCATTTGAACATGAACATGTAAAGATGTTCAGTTGTTAGTTAGCTTTCTCCCCCTCCCTTCCCATCCTTCCACCACTGCATTTCTAAGGTGAATCTTCTTATTTTGGGGCTACAGACTGTTCAAACTTGAATGTATCTTCTGAATTACAGGGTGACAATGACAGTGTTCTTATCTTATCTTGTCAGTAAGTGGAGTTATAAGTTGAAAGTAAGACTCCTTCAGAGGCATTCATTTTTTGAATCTTTTTTTGAGGAGAAAAAGTCAAGTGTCCTGAATTAAACGCAACATGTTTTAAGATGTTACTCAGAATGGTGATTATTTAATGTTTCATTCATCTGAAGAGGATTTTTGAAGCAGGTTAGTGATGTGAAGCTGCTATCATCTCTCAATTGCAATAAAACAACAAACCACTGCATTTGATATGTAGAGAAAAAGTGCTACACAAAGTAATTCTCAATTATTGAGATCAATTCTGTTGTCACACAATCTGCCAGAAATTCTTAAGAGCAATATTGTGGTTACCCCTTCCATCAAAAATCAAATACGAGAAAAACATTAAGCTTAAAAACATGTGAAGGTATAATTCTGAAGCTAAATTAAAAAAGATAATGTCTAGGACCATTTGAATTTCAGGAATAAAGTAATGTTTTAATATCATGTTGTATTCAATTGGTTGCTGATAATAATGTTTTAAATAAACTGTTGATTGCAGCAAATTCCTTGAACTTTTAGATGTTTAACAGTAGGTATGAACACCTTCTATTTTGTGGTGGTATTCTATTCTCAGTTAGTGGGACACACACACATACACACACATATATACACACATACACATACAAACTGTTTATAATGTGCCAAATAAAGCAGTGAAAGTGTAAGCAAGTGTTGTGAGCATAAGTGACAGTCAATCTCAAGTAGAATAAATAATGCATGTGAGACTGGCTAGATCCAGCTGTCTGGGTACAATTGTTTGGCAAGCCCTTGACCCTTCTCTTGTCCAAAGTGGTAACTGTGTACATGAGTTTGTAATGGTAATCATTTTGAACTTTGCAACTAGCTTGTTCTCATCATTCTTTTGCTAGAAAATATGTCAAATCATTCTTATGACAAAATACTGCTGATGGAACTCAAAGTTTTAAATAACTTTGCCTATCTATGTCATGGTCAGATTTTCTGATTTGTTAGCTAATGCTTCTTCACATTCAAAATTGTACAACTTTCTCTATTTCCTCTATCACATCTTACTCAAATCACTGTAGGCAAAAGTTATCCTTGAGAATAAGTATCACAACAACTATGAATCAACTTTGAATAGAATAATAAGAAATTATTTACCTCTAGTTATAGGTTTGAGAGAGAGAGAAAGAGAAAGGCAGACACACACACACACACACACACATACACACACTCACACACATCAAAAGAGACAGAGACCAGGACAGAGAAAGACAGAGAGACAGAGACAGAGAGATACATATTCACAGAAATAGACAGAGATAAAGATAGACACAGAAAGAAACAGAGAGGCACATAGAGAAAGATAGAGACAGAGTTAGAAAGGCAGAGAGAATTTTATGGTTTAGAAATAATATCCAAAGATATTCTTCAATTCTGACTGCTGCTGGATAACTAACAATCTTTTTGTCTTTTATCTGTATGATGAAAAAGCTGGATTATATGTTTTTCAAAAATTGTTCTAGTTTTTAAATCCTATGAGTTTTACTGCCTATGTTATAAGCAAGATGTATATGTAATAGCTATGGGACAAAGAAATGGATCAAAAAAGTTTGCTAAAAAGAAATTTGTCTGAGGTTAGGTTGGTAGAAGAGCAGATAAAACCATCCAAGCAAATATCACTGATTATATTGGGATCTGATTTAATTTTTATAATTGTTAAAATTTCTTCCCCAAATACCTGCCATTACTCAATACATCTCTAATCCTAAATTTAACAATTAAGTTTAATCTTTTTGAGTGAAGACTAGTAAAGTCAATCATGAAGTTTGATAACCTGTATTTAAATCTACTTTCTGACCATAAGGAAATTATTTAACCTCTCAATATCACCAGGGATTGCCTCAAGACAATAAGTTACAGACAGATGATACATCTAATTTAGGGAGTTCCTTATGCATATGAAATCACATATCTGTTCCAAACATTAAAAAATGTTTAGCTATGTCGTTATAATTATTGACACAAACAATTATGAAAATATTAAATAAGAGCACTACATTAAAAACAATTGGCCTTAAAAAGATCTCAAGTTTGACTTGTGAACTTGTGAAGAACCATGAAGATATATAGATGTATAATTTTTGCCAACATACGTCATATGGTCTTGTTGAATAAAGGACAATGATTTCTTAGGGTTTTCCTAAACTCCTTAAATTGACTTTTATGACCACATGTTACCACATGTGGTATAAATAAATTGAGTGTAGGGGCAATGAAAAAAGATAAACATATAATTAAAAACAGCTCAGTAGATACATGTGCTTATTCATTTCAGTGATGACATTCTCTAGTTTATGGAGTGGTTATAGACCCACAATATATCGGAGTTGACTGCATGCCATAAAATACATCAAGGAAGCCTAGATCCAAATTATTATATACTAACAATAAATCCATCCCATTAACAATATTAATATTATAACTATAGATGATTTTAAAAAGTGCTAGAATTTATCCCTGAATAAACTATTACCTTTTAGTAAGAAACAATTTTTTTTTTAGCTTTTAAGACCTCCCATGATTTTCCTTCTGTTATCTGTAATTTGAACTGAGGGATTGTGGCCTTGAAAGCTTCTATCTTGATTACTTTTTGTAAGCCTAATAAGAGACATCAGTCATACCATTTATTTGTGAAAATGAAATTTTCATATATTGAAGGTCAATTTTAGTTGAACTAATATAATAAGCAAAAGTCAAGGTTTCTTTACCATTAAAATTACCCATGGCATGACTCTTTGGTATTCTACCCTTACCCTTGAATCCTGCTGTGTATGTTGTATGAAGGATAGCAAATTTGCAGTAAAATATGATGATGAAGGCATGAGGGTTTTAATTTTCCAATGGAAACATTTATTCAAACAGGAAAATATTTTCCCCTAAATATTTCATTGAAATATTCTGATAAAAATATACCTCAGTTTGAGTTAAAAGCTAATTTTTCATCTGCCATGATTCTCATTTCATCTTATAAAGAGATCCAAGAAGTTTCATTTATCATTCATATCAAGTTAAGGCTAATAAATATTCCTTTGGGTATAAACATCATCAGACATACTCATTTCACATAATGGATTGGCATGCAGAAAGGAAATTGGAATCATTGAGTCTTGTTATCTACTCTGTTGGGCATAGAGTGGACTATAGTAAATCTGTGATGATAAGTCCTCTGTGGGGGATGAATATTCTTCAGAGTTTCTATTTGCAGCCATAATACATAATGACAGTTTTTTTCAAGGGACTTAGCTTATTATTCAACTGCCAAGGTTTGGTTGAAGATAAGAGTTTAGGAAAAGCATGGGCAGGAATCATAACTCCATGGTTCTGAAGGAATTGATGTTATATATTCTATATCTTAAAGGGAAGAATCAGGTTAAACAAGTAATTAAATGAGATTTGTCAAAAACTAGCTTCTTTTACTGATTGGTATATCATCTTGATAATTGATATTTTAATCTATGTATATATATATTCAATCCAATCTGATTTAGTGAGAAAAAAATTATGTTTGTAGCTATCATTTGTCTAGGCATGACGGGAGGGGAAGAGGAGGAATGAAAAAAGAGATTCAATTCCTGCCTCTAAGAGCTTATGCTCTTATAGATTGCACTAAACTTGAGCCATCTACTGACATATTTTCTGGAAGACATTTCAATCTGAAGGCTTCACTGGCATCTAAAACTCAACATGTTCAAAAAATGAGCTTACTTTTCTTCCCCATAAATCTGTTTTTTTCTTTTTCATACTTTATTGCTTCTATTAGTGGTACTGGTACTTAGCAAATCTCTCATGTTTGAAACTTCCAAATTATTTTTGATACTTCCCTTAAATCCCATATTCAATTTGTTGCTAAGTCCTGTTGATTTTACTTCCTCAATAACTCTCACAAACAATTTCTCTGCTTTGCTTTTACTGTAACCTCCTTAACATAGGCAATAATTATCACCTTCTTACTCTATTGTAAGGATAAATTTTTTTTTAAATCAGGCCTCTCTACCTCTACTTTTTTCTTTTCTGCAAACCATTCTTCCTAACATTTTTCATATCCGTTATTCTTATGCAATGATCCATTAATTTCTTATTTTTCCTAAAAATCCTTAATGACTTTTTTTGCCTATTTGGTAAATGTCTTGGTACTTTTATAAATGTTTTTTGTTGGCTTTAAAAACTCCCCATGAGGAGAAAGCTACCTTAAGCTGAATCTTTCGTCTTACAACTTTGTGCAATTTCTTCTGTCTTTAAATTAAATTGGACTACTCTTTGTAGCCAGTATATAATCAATCTACTTTTGCCTCTGCTTTTGTTCATACTGCTTGTACAACTAGAAAATTCTTCCTGTGCACTTTGGTATATTTCTACTTACTCTGTAAAGTCCACCTCAGACATTGATTCTTCCATGAAGCTTTCCTTAATTCACTCCTAGTCAAAACCATCTTTTCTTCCTTTTTACTTCACAATCATTTAATATTATTTCTTATTACAATGATTATAGGTATGCACAATTTAGATGATTACATCTAAACAATGCATTGCTTGATGACCAAAGTCTTCAGCAGCAACCACACTTATCAGGTCAGAGTGCCTAAGTCTGAGAGAGAACCAGCTGTGACTGTAAGGCCATAATCAAAAGTGATGTCAGAGAAGATGTGATACATATTTGTGGATGTACTACTCATATTCCAGAGAAGCATAACATAAAGAAGCACATAGTAGTCTCTATTAAGGAGGGTGACAAGAAGTGCAACCTCACCTAGAACTACATAGTTTGATAGTTATAAGAGACATGAATGGTTAAATACACCATCTACTATGCTACCTACTTGATAGATTCATCTATATAAAGCCTTTAGCCTAAATCATAAATGCTAGAGACTCAAATCTTCAGCTTTGCTTTGGAAATATCTCCCTCCCTAAGTCTTTATTGAATTGATGTTGTTGCATCCCATGTGCCAATTTGTTGTGGTTACAAAACAATTAGCAAAATATCTTGCATTTGACTTATTTTCTATTCTATACTCTTTTGTTTTTCTCTTGCCCCACAATCTCGATTCTAAAAAAAAACAAACTAAGCAAATCTGTTAAAAGTTTCTGTTTTAAAACAAATTTTGTATTGTCCCCAGAGTCTTGCAAAGTGCTCTGTATGGAATGGATACATAATAAAAGTTTGTTTAATTGAAATCAATTTAAGAATTCCTCTCCCCCCTTCTCTCTCTCTCTCTCTCTCTCTCTCTCTCTCTCTCTCTCTCTCTCTCTCTCTCTCTCTCTCTCTCTCTCTCAATTCTCACATAGATATTTATATATATGTATATGCAATTGTAGAAATGTATTATATACTTTTTTGCAGTTGAAGATTAGAATGGGGGTGATCAGGGAGAAACTATGTTAAGTTTGAAGAGAAAATGGAATATGAATTGGAGTTTGAGCTGAATAGGATTTTGAATCAGGCAAGAGAAATAGAATAATCAAAGGGAAGCAAAGATAGAAATGGAAGAATGAATGTGTGGATATTTAAGCATTTTCACATGAAAGACAATATTATCTTTTGCTTAGAAATAGAGATAATGGCTGGACCTGTGATTTTATATAGGGAATTCCCAGGTGAGGAAGATCCTACTCATATATATATATATATATACATTTTTTTTCTTATGTACATTTTTTTTTTCCTTATGACTTAGAACATTAAAATTTCCAAGTACAATAAGAGCTTGAATCAATTCCCAGGTCAGGCAGCCTAAAGTCACAGGAAAACTTGGTCTCTAACTTCTGGGTCAGCTCTCTATTTGTTCTGTCATATTTATGTTGAGACTGGATAAAGCAACAATGAGTCAGTCAATGAACATTTATTAAGTGCCTATTATCTGCCAGACGCTGCAACAATTTCATTTGCAGTAGGAGGCCAAGATGCAGACATTTCACCAAGTTAAACATAACAAAGTAATAATCCCCTACAGTGGTCCTCAAACTTTGTAAATAGGGGGCCAATTCACTGTCTCTCAGACTGTTGGAGAGCCGGACTATAGTAAAAACAAAAGCTCACACTCTGTCTCCACCCTTTAGCCCATTTGCTAATCTGGCAGGCTGCATGTGGCCCTCGAGCCATAGTTTGAGAACCCCTGCTAGAGTAAAGAAAAATGAATTGGGTGACAGTGGGCAAATCACTTAATCTCTCTAAGCTTCATTTTCCTTATCTGTAAAATATTTATACCTTGTTACTCCCAAGGAAGTTGTGAAGAAAAACATATATAAGCCGTTCAATACTGTATAAATGTGAATTGTGATTATTATGGTATTTGTTCTTCCTTTTTCTCTCTGCTAATTTATTGTACTGGGGTCCCAGCATAGTGGATATTATGGACAAAAAAGGGAATACCCCCGTGAACTGTGTGCACCTCTTATCTACCTTTTTGAGGATCATCAGAATAACTGTCTGGGCAGCTGTCAGAGCACATAGCTGTATTGTTTTCAGCTGAAAGAGGAGGTCTGACTACCCAATCTCCAGCCATGAAATTTTGCTGACTTTGCATTTGCCTGAAGCAATTGTCATTATTAAAGCACCACTCTCCCTCCTCTGCAGAATGTTCCTGACCCTTATCTTTATGGAATCCCTTCCTCCCATGCTCCCCTAGTTTTTGACCTGTTCCTGAAGAACTCAGTATTTTCTACCTGAATCCTGGGTATCTTGCTGCTTGTTGAATTTTCACCTTTGAATCATGGCCTTGCTTCCACTTCATCTGTTAATTCCCTGACTAGAGGCACTTGTTTCGGGGTCACACCTTCTTCAATGTTTTTGCACCACACTTACTTCATTCCTGGTATCACAGTCTCATTTATACCCCATCTTCATAATACCCTGGGAGGAAGATTGTTAAACCCATTTTGCAAATGAGAAAATTGAGGCAAAGGTTAAGTTATTTGCACAGAGTCACACATAATCTATTTGAAGATAGATTTGAATTTAGGTCTTCCTGACTTTAGATCCAACATTCTGCATCAACAAGTTGGCTATGGAAGTGCCATTTTTGAAAAGAACTATTCCAATTTTTCTTTCCAGAATGGTTAGACAAATTCAAAGCTATATCAAAAGTATATTGTGGTACCTGTTTTTCCATGGCCCTTTCATCATAATTTTCAACATTTGCTATTTTTTCCAATTTTCTGGATATGAAATGAAACAGCATTTATTTTCTGAATTTTCTGAATCAACTCTTTCCCATCTTGGGTTTTCTTCTTTTTTTTTTTTTTCTATTGATTTTGTTCATATAAAACATCATTTGACATAACTTAAATAATCAGTTTTTTTTTTTTTTGATCACCATTATTCCATCTTTGGTTACAAATTCTCCCCCTGAGATATAGTTATCAAAGATGCTTGATCTTATTATCTATTTCTTTGTGGTATGAACTTTAATGTTCATATAATACATTCATTTTAATGTTGTTTTTTTATGGTATTTGTTATGTTGGTCTAATGTGTTTCTCTTTTACTAAGCTATTGCAATATTTCCAGTATTCTTCATGCCTATTTCCTAGAAGTATAACCTTTGACATTCAAAGCTCAGAGAGAACTAGCCTCAGACAAGCAATGATGCATAGATTGGAAGCATAACAGGAGAATGACATTTGTACTGAAGATGAGTGGCAAGTTGCCTCTCCAAAGAGCAGAGCCACTAGGGGCAAGAGTAGCTAAACTCTTTGAAATAGAAGGTCCTATTGAAGGCTTCTCCCAGTCCCCTAAGAGACCTTCTAAATCTCTCTATTATTTCAGAAGTCTATATATTCCTGACAATTGAACTTGCACATTTATAGGCAATTCCTCCAATAGGACTCTATACAGGATACTATCTATGACTATGGTGAATACTTTTAGCAAGTATCTGACTCCCAGTTTTATGTCTTTTTTTTTATACTGACAATCAGAAGAGAGACACTTTGAAAGGTACCATGGCATAGTGAATAGAACACCAGATTTAAGGACAAAGAATCTATGCTTGAATCCTATTTCTCCTTACTATTTGTGTAACATTGGGTAAGTCACTTAACCTCAATTTTCTCATCTACAAATGAAGGTTCAGTAGATGGTCCCTTATAACTCTAAATGATTCTAAGATTATTAATGCATTTGTAATTATCAAGGAGTCTTGTGTGATCTTATATATGGAATATATTTAATTGGAGGAATACATTTAGGGCTGGATTTTGTTCAATAGTAAAAACTTTTTTGGTAATGATACAAGAAGAAACATAGAAGAATGCTGTTTGGTTTGTTTTAAAATAGTGGTGTCAAATTCAAATAGAAATGGGGGTTATTAAGCCATATATAAAGATCCCTGTGGTCTTCAGATTGATTTAGAAAACCACATATTGATATTATATATGTTTTGTTTTTGCTTATTTTGTTAAATATTTACCAATTATATTTTAATCTGTGCTATACGTGGGAGTGTTGTGGGCTGTATGTGGCCTCTGGACCACATGTTTGACACCTCTGCTCTAGAGAATCATAAATAGAAAACCCATCTGTTTCCCTCTCATATTTTTATCAAAGTTATTGTCACTATGCCTATAGAGATTTTATGCAAAAGAGTGGATAGGCTTATGGATTTAGTGGTTATCAGTATCTTATTTAGTATTCATTTTTTTGATAATGATATTTTCCATTCTTTTGCAATCATAAATTTCCTTGAGAATTAACCCCTAAGGGCATTTAAAATTATATTGCATCTGGTATTTATTTGGTCAAGTCCAGCTGTTCTTCTGAACTTTATTTTTGAATGTTATTTTAAACTTCCTCATGAAGCACATTGATCACAAGATATTAGTGTCCAAACGTGCTAGATCCATTGTCATCAATAATAAGGATATATTACCATAGAAATATGGTCTAATCTGTGCCTTTTCACATGTAATATGCACTTTTTCAATTTTGGTATAACTGCTTTTAGTATGACATAGCTTAGTTTTGCTTTATGCTAATTTCTACCTAATAGGGTAGATAATAATACAAATGATTCCACACAAAGTGGATACTACATTGAGAGACATCTACATTGGTGAAAGACATGCACTGATTTCAGGGTTTTGTGCAGAAATACTATTGTTATATTTAAATTTCCTGCTATGACAGTGTCTTTCCATGATCTATTCAAATATCACAAATGAATGAACAAAAAGAGGTATTCAAGTGCTTATTTATGCTAAGCAGTAGGGACATAAATAGAAAAGTAAGACTTCTTACTCTCAGGGAGCTGAGATTCTAATACCTCTAAAAGGTTTAGAGACAGAATAGCACAGTATTCAAATTATTGAAATTGGAGCTACGATGACCTTGATTCAGATACTACCTTAGATATTTATTGAGGTAAAGGCACTATTCTTTTATGATTCTCAGTTTGCTCATCTGTAAAATGAAGAAGTTGGATTCAATTTCCTCTTAGGTTTCCTTCAGATCTAAATCTATGATCCTTTATAGAGGAGCTAAAAAGGCTCAATAGCTCACTTGGCAAATAATTGTTCCATTGCAATATAGAGAAGAAATGAAGCTTTTATACAAATGGGTCTTTAGTATCATTTCAATTGTTAAAACCATATCTCTTTCTATTATTTAACCATTTGATACTGTCAAATTATTTTGTGGTGAATACTTTCTTTTCCAGGTATTCTTTAGCTATGGGTCCTAAGGAGGCAGGGACATCAGTTTTGGCAAATAAAATTGTTTGGTTGTATGTTTCAGCTGTGAATTAAAGATTATATTGCCAGGAAAAGCTTATTGGAAATAGTTGCTATTGGCTGAGATAATCTATACATTGCATTACAGAGTTAATTGCTGAGAAAGTTGAGTTCAAGATGCAGAATGTTTCAACTGGATGGAGTATAATATTCTATTGGCATCCACTTTATACACACACACACACACACACATATACATACACACACACACACACACACACACATACAGAAGAAATTAGAACACATCCAAGTTGCTCGCTAATTCAACCAGTCATATCTATTATGTTTTTTCCCTTTAATTTTCTATATCCTATATACTCATGTTGTTGCTGTTGTTGTTGAGTCATATAGTTGTGCTGGGCTCTTTGTGACCTTGTGGACCTGGCATTCAAGCCTTTTTATTCTCCATTCTCTCTGAAATCTGTCCAAGTTCATATTCATTGTTTCCATGACACTACCTATCCATCTTATACTCTGATGTCCTCTTTCCTTTTTGTCTTCATTCTTTCCCAACATCATATCTTTTCCAATGAGTCACAGCTTCTCATTATATGGCTGAAGTATTTAAGCTTCAGCTTCAGTATTTGACTAAATAGATTGAGTTAATTTCTTTAAGTACTGATTTATTTGATTTCCTTGCTGTCCAAAGGACTCTCAAGTCTTCTCTAGAACTATAGTTTGAAAGCATTGATTCTGTGACACTCAGCTTTCCTTAAAGTTCAATTCTTACAGCTGTACATTATTATCAGAAATGCCATAGCTTTGACTATATAGACCTTTGTGATCAAGGTGATCTCTATATTTTTTAGTATGCTATTCAGATTTGCCAATATTTCCCTCCTAAGAAACAAGCATTTTAAATTCCATGGCTGCAGTCACCATCTGCAGTGCTGGTGAGCCCAAGAAAGTAAAATCTGAGACTGCTTCCATTTCTTCTTTTTCTAAGTGTGAGGAAGTGATGAGATCAATTGCTAAGATGTTAGTTTTTTTGATGCTAAGCTTCAAGCCAACTTTTACACTTTCCTCTTTCACCCTTATCAAGAGACTTCTTAATTTCTCTTCATTTTTTGCCATTAGAATGGTATTCTCTGCACACTTGAAATTGTTGATATTTTTCTTGGAAACCTTAAGTCCAGTTTTTGATTTAGCTAGCTTGGCATTTCACATGATATACTCAACATATGAGTTAAATAAATAAGGTGATAATATACTGTCTTTTCATACTCCTTTTCCATTCTTTAACTAATCAGTTGTTTTATGTTCAGTTTTAGCTGTTGCTTCTTGGCCCATATAAATGTTCCTGGGGAGACAAGTAAGATGATCTGGTACTTTCATCTCTTTGAGGACTTGCCATGTTTTGTTCTGATTCACATAGTCAAAAATTTTAGTGTAATCAAGGAAGCAGAAGTAGATTTTTTTTCCTGTTATTCCCTTGTTTTTTTCCATAATCCAGGAAATGTCAGCAATTTAGTCTCTAGTTCTTCTATCTCTTTGAAAATCAGCTTGAACATCTGGTCATCCTCAGTTCACATATTGCTAACATCTAGCTTGAAGAATCTTAAGCATAACCTTGCTGATGTGTGAAATGAGTGAACTTTTTGTAATTTGGACATTCCTTGATACTGCTCCATAACCAAATGTGTTGTTGTGGAACCTGACTTTGGATATCCTACAGAGCAGGTACTTTGGCAAGCACTCCTGAAAATTAGAACTCCCTCAGTCACTCAGTGTTAGTTATATCTGCTGGGTCTCATTTACCAGCAGCAAGCAAAGAATGCTTATATCTAGGCGTAACCATCTGTGGTCCAAATTGGTGCAAGCCCTGTATTTAAAGACAGATTTGTCTTTGACAATTTCTTAAACCCTATTTTTAACTTCATTGGCTCCCTACTGCTTAATAGTATTCTATCTCTGGAATAGAAGCCTTGGGTACAAGACACAAGACCTTGTTTACAACTCTGCATGGCCTCGCCCAGTCGTTTTGTTGGCTACACACACACACACACACACACACACACACACACACACACACACACACACATATCTAATACAACTTCTAGTTCTATAAAACTAGATGACTAACCAAGGATCCAGTGAGGAAGATGGTAAACTTGTTACCCCTGCTAACTTTTCTTTTTTTCCATGTGGCAGTAATGGTGGTCTTTGTTATGGTTATGGTTCTATTCCTGTTGTAGTGGGATAATAAAATTTTTTATGATCATATATACTCATCAAATGCCTTATTTTCTGCTTTGCATAGGCTCTCCTCCTAGTGCTGACACCATTTGCCTGTTATTTAAAGAAACTACTAATTCTCTGATTTTCTTCTCTTAATCTTTATTGGATTAGTGCACCTAGTTTATACTTTAGGATTGTATTATTTACTACCAGACAAATGAAATTCTTCTTGCTTTTGCATATCACCTTCAATTTAATGGACAAATTGCAGATACCAGATCCTTAAATATGTACTAAGTTGTATCACCAAAATGATTTGTTCACCCCAATGGCCTATTGCTCTGTGTATTATTTTTCTTTAATATCTCAATTTACAATTTATCTCAACATATTCTTTTAATGAAATTTATGTTTTTTTAACCCCTGATTCTTGTCCATATTTACAATTTATGTCACATGGATAAGAGAATATAAATGGTTTGAGAGCAAGGACTTTATTGTTATAATTCTTGTATTATCAGTGTCTAACCCAATATTTTCCAATATTTTTCTCACGGTAAGTACTTGATAAAAATTTGTTGAATTGATTTTAATGGCTGATGATTAGTTAGGGGAATTGCAACACAATTCTTAGATAGTCATAGGCAAGTATAAACAGGAAATCAATCAACCTTAAACTCTTAGAGAGTTTATACAGGTTAGGAAACAAGGTTTGGCTGTATGGCTGCCTTAAACATGTATCCTAGAAGTTCTCAAACTTTTTTAGTCTCCCTTTATATTCTTTTTTTTTTTTTTTTTTTTTTTTAGGCTGGGGTTAAGTGACTTGCCCAGGGTCACACAGCTAGGAGTGTTAAGTGTCTGAGACCAGATTTGAACTCTGGTCCTCCTGAGTTCAAGGCTGGTGCTCTATCCACTGCGCCACCTAGCTGTCCCCTTCCTTTTATATTCTAAAAAAATTATTAAGGACTCCCTAGAGAACTTTGTTTATATGAATTATATATATCAATATTTACTGCATTAGAATAGTATTATTATGAAAGTTATTTTGATACCATGAACCCCCTGAAAGTATTTTTGAGATCCTCAGAGGTCCCTGGCTATATTTTAAGAAAGACTAATGTATACAGATAGACATTCTAAGAAGCTGGTTGACAAGAGTAATGAATATGTCCCTAATAAAACATGCAAATAGTAAGCCCTGTAAGTTAGTCGTGTATTATACTAGCATCTATAATGCTAGTTTATCATACTGTCCTATAATGTATCGATTAGGTTTACCTCTTTTGCTTCCTGTATAACCTGTTTTGACATTGGTCTTTGGTAGGAGAATCTTATTTCAACCAAATCTTTATCCACTGAATTCTTGCCAACCTTAATAAAGGATAAAAAGGAAGAATATATACTTTAGAATATGAGACTTGGCCTGCAGAAGTGACATGGTCTGGTAAATTTGGACAGTTACGGGCTCAGTGAAACAATAGTGAACCCTGAATGCAAACTGAACAGCCTTCATTCTATTATTTTACTGATCTTGGATATTGAGATCTGGGAAGTAGTTCAAGTAGGAGGAGGAGTAAGAATAGCATCTGCAGTAAGGACAGGGTAGAGGGAACATAGCTAGCATGTCACCCAATTAAAAAAAAATTTTGTTTTGGACTGGTATATCCTGGGAAGCAAATTGCCATTATTGAATCACTATATCATGGATTCCTTTTTAAGGCATTCTTCTCATTAGTTTTTTTGTATTTTCTTTTGTACCACTCAATTGTTTTTCTAGTTTTTCCTTTATCTCTCTTACTTGATTTTCAAAATCCATTTTGAGTTCTTCCATAGCTTGAGACCAATTCTTATTTTTCTTGGAGGCTTTGAATGTAGAAGTTTGACTTTGCTATCTTCTTCTGAGTGTGTGTTTTGATCTTCTTTTGTCACCATAGTATCTTTTAATGGTCAGAAACTTTTTTTGTTGTCTGCTTATTTTCCTAGCTTATTATTCAGCTTTTAATTCTTTGTTAAAATAAGGTTTTGTTTCCAAGATGTATCGATGCAAACTTTAATAGTTTTGTTTAGCTGTTTTCAGCTTCTAGGGACCTGACCACAAGTACTCTTTTTTGCCCTGGATTTGTTAAAAGTATCCCTGCCCCTCTGTAGCCGTAAGATTTAGTGTGCTAAAGTAACCTGCTTTGCTGGTGCTGGGATCTGGGTTAGGGTGGGGTGCTGCACTGGTGTGTCCTGCACTGGGATTTCACACTGGACTCCCACCCTATTACCACAGACCTTTTCTATTGATCTTCCAAGTCTTCTTTGGTGCTGGTCTGGAAGCTATGAAATATACATACATACATACATACATACATGCATACATATATATATATATATATATATATATATATATATATATAATATTTGCTTTTTTTTTTTTTTTTGAGAGGTAATTTGGGATTAAGTGATTTGCCCAGGGTCAGACAACTAGTGGTAAGTATTAAGTATTTGAGATCACATTTACACTTAGGTCCTCCTGACTCCAGAGCTGGTGCTGTATCTACTGTACCATCTAGCTGCCCCTCATCTATATGATTTTTTTTTTTTATTCATTTTTCCAAATTATCCCTTCCCTCCCTCCACTCCCTCCCCCCGATGGCAGATAATCCCATACATTTTACATGTGTTACAATATAACCTAGATACAATATATGTGTGTAAATACCTTTTTCTTGTTGCACATTAATTATTAGCTTCTGAAGGTATTTACTTATACTTATATTTACTTATATTTACTTTACTAGGTAGATAGACAGTAGTGCTAACAATTTACATTAGCTTCCCAGTGTTCCTTCTCTGGGTATAGTTATTTCTGTCCATCATTGATCAACTGGAAGTGAGTTGGATCTTCTTTATGTTGAAGATTTCCACTTCCATCAGAATACATTCTTATATAGTATTGTTGTTGAAGTGTATAGTGATCTTCTGGTTCTGCTCATTTCACTCAGCAACAGTTGATTTAAATCTCTCTAAGCCTCTCTGTATTCCTCCTGATGGTCATTTCTTACAGAGCAATAATATTCCATAACCTTCATATACCACAATTTACCCAACCATTCTCCAATTGATGGACATCCATTCAACTTCCAGTTTCTAGCTACAACAAAAAGAGCTGCAACAAACATTTTGGCACATACAGGTCCCT
Organism: Sminthopsis crassicaudata; assembly: GCF_048593235.1. Taxonomy (NCBI): domain Eukaryota; kingdom Metazoa; phylum Chordata; class Mammalia; order Dasyuromorphia; family Dasyuridae; genus Sminthopsis; species Sminthopsis crassicaudata. The sequence continues at coordinate 556,697,748 of NC_133618.1, read as the reverse complement.
TTCCACTCTTTAGTATTTCTTTGGGATATAACCCCAATAACAGCAATGCTGGGTCAAAGGGTATGCACAGTTTGACAACTTTTTGGGCATAGTTCCGAATTGCTCTCCAGAATGGCTGGATTCTTTCACAACTCCACCAACAATGTATCAGTGTCCTAGTTTTCCCACATCCCCTCCAACATTCATCATTATTTGTTCCTGTCATTTTAGCCAGTCTGACAGGTGTGTCATGGTATCTCAGAGTTGTCTTAATTTGCATTTCTCTGATCAGTAGTGATTTGGAACACTTTTTCATATGAGTGGAAATAGTTTCAATTTCATCATCTGAGAATTGTCTGTTCATATCCCTTGATTTACCAATTTATCAATTTGGAGAATGGTTTGGTTTCCTATAAATCAGGGTCAGTTCTCTATATATTTTGGAAATGAGACCTTTGTCGGAACCTTTACTTTTAAAAATATTTTCCCAATTTGTTACTTCCCTTCTAATCTTGTTTGCATTAGTATTGTTTGTACAGAAACTTTTTAGTTTGATGTAATCAAACTCTTCTATTTTGTGATCAATAATGATCTCTAATTCTCCTCTGGCCATAAATTCCTTCCTCCTCCACAGGTCTGAGAGGTAGACTATTCTCTGTTCCTCTAATCTATTTATGATCTCATTCTTTATGCCTAAATCATGGACCCATTTTGATCTTATCTTGGTATATGGTGTTAATTGTGGGTCCATATCTAATTTCTGCCATACTAATTTCCAGTTTTCCCAACAGTTTCTTCCGAATAATGAATTTTTGTCCCTAATGTTGGTATCTTTGGGTTTGTCAAAGATTAGATTGCTATAGATTTACCCTTTTTTGTCCTTTGTATCTAATCTGTTTCACTGATCTACCGTTCTATTTCTTAGCCAGTACCAAATGGTTTTGGTGACTGCTGCTATATAATATAGCTTTAGATCAGGTACACTTAGACCACCTTCCTCTGACTTTTTTTTTCATTAGTTCCCTTGCAATTCTCGACCTTTTATTCTTCCATATGAATTTTGTTGTTATTTTTTCTAGGTCATTGAAATAGTTTCTTGGGAGTCTGATTGGTATAGCACTAAATAAATAGATTAGTTTGGGGAGTATTGTCATCTTTATTATATTTGCTCGGCCTATCCAAGAGCACTGAATGTCTTTCCAATTATTTAAATCTGACTTTATTTTTGTGGCAAGTGTTTTGTAACTTTTCTCATATAATTCCTGACTATTCTTTGGTACATGGGTTCCCAAATACTTTATACTCTCAACATTTGTTTGGAATGGAATTTCTCTTTGTATCTCTTGCTGTTGCATTTTGTTGGTGATATATAAGAGTGCCGAGGATTTATGTGGATTTATTTTGTATCCTGCCACTTTGCTAAAATTCTGAATTATTTCTAATAGCTTTTTAGCAGAGTCTTTGGGGTTCTCTAAGTATACCATCATGTCATCTGCAAAGAGTGATAGTTTGATTTCCTCATTTCCTACTCTAATTCCTTGAATCTCTTTCTCGGCTCTTATTGCCGAGGCTAGCGTTTCTAGTACTATATTGAATAGTAATGGTGATAATGGCCAACCTTGTTTCATTCCTGATCTTACTGGGAAAGGTTGCAGTTTATTTCTATTGCATATTATGCTTACTGAAGGTCTTAAATATATGCTCCTGATTATTCTAAGGAATAATCCATTTATTCCTATACTCTCAAGAGTTTTTAGTAGGAATGGATGTTGGATTTTGCCAAATGCTTTTTCTGCATCTATTGAGTTTTTATTATGTTTTATTATTAATTATTATTTAATTATAATTATAAATATTATTATTTATTATTATTAGTTTTTTATTATATGGTTATTATTAATTTGATTATTAATATGGTCAATTATACTAATAGTTTTCCTAATATTAAACCAGCCCTGCATTCCTGGTATGAATCCTACTTGATCATAGTGTATTATTCTGGGGATGATTTTCTGAAGTCTTTTTGCAAATATCTTATTTAAGATTTTAGCATCAATATTCATTAAGGAAATTGGTCTATAATTTTCTTTCTCAGTTTTCAATCGACCTGGTTTAGGTATCAGTACCATGTGTGTCATAAAAGGAGTTTGGTAGGACTCCTTCATTCCCTATTTTTTCAAATAGTTTATATAGCATTGGGGCTAATTGTTCTTTAAATGTTTGGTAGAATTCACATGTAAATCCATCTGGTCCAGGGGATTTTTTCCTGGGGAGTTGATTAATAGCTTGTTCTATTTCTTTTTCTTAAATGGGACTACTTAAGCAATTTATTTCCTCCTCTCTTAATCTAGGAAGCCTATATTTTTGGAGGAAGTCATCCATTTCACTTAAGTTATCAAATTTATTGGCATAAAGTTGGGCAAAGTAACTCCTTATTATTTCTCTAATTTCCTCTTCGTTTGGTGGAAAGATCCCCCTTTTCATTTGTAAGACTAACAATTTGATTTTCCTCTTTCTTTTTTCTGATCAGATTTACCAAAGGTTTATCTATTTTATTGGCTTTTTCATAAAACCAACTCTTGGTTTTATTTATTAATTCAATAGTTTTTTTACTTTCAATATTATTGATTTCTCCTTTTAATTTTTGTATTTCAAGTTTAATTTTTGGTTGGGGGTTTTTAATTTGGTCTTTTTCTAGCCTTTTAAGTTGCAAGCCCAATTCATTAATCTTCTCTTTCTCTATTTTCTTCAAATAAGCCTCTAAAGATATAAAATTTCCCCTTATTACTGCTTTAGCTGCATCCCACAGATTTTGGTATGATGTCTCATCATTGTCATCTTGGGTGAAATTATTAATTGTTTCTATAATTTGCTCTTTAACCCAGTCATTCTTTAAGATGAGATTATTCAGTTTCCAATTACCTTTTGGTCTATTTATCCCTAACTTTTTACTGAATGTAGCTTTTATTGCATTGTGGTCTGAGAAGAAGGCATTTATTATTTCTGCCTTCCTACATTTAATTTTGAGATCTTTATGTCCTAATATATGGTCAATTTTTGTATAGGATCCATGAACTGCTGAGAAGAAAGTATATTCCTTTCTATCGCCATTCAGTTTTCTCCAAAGGTCTATCATACCTAGTTTTTCTAATGTTCTATTTACTTTTTTAATTTCTTTCTTGTTTGTTTTGTGGTTTGATTTGTCTAAATCTGAGAGTGCAAGGTTGAGATCTCCCACTATTATAGTTTTACTGTCTATTTCTTCTTGCAACTCTCTTAACTTTTCCTTTAGAAAGTTAGATGCTATACCACTTGGTGCATATATGTTTAGTATTGATATGGCTTAATTATTTATGCTACCTTTCAGCAGGATATAGTTTCCTTCCTTATCTCTTTTAATTAGATCAACTTCTGCTTTTGCTTGATCTGAGATAAGGATAGCTACCCCTGCTTTTTTGGCTTTACCTGAAGGATAATAGATTCTGCTCCAACCTTTTACCTTTACTCTATATGTATCTCCCTGCTTTAAGTGTGTTTCCTGTAAACAACATATTGTAGGGTTCTGAGTTTTGATCCAGTCTGCTATCCATCTCCGTTTGATGGGAGTATTCATCCCATTCACATTTACAGTTAAAATTACTAATTCTGTATTTCCTGCCATCATATTATCCCCAGATTATGCTTTTTCCCTTGACCCCCCTGAACCCCTTCCCCAATATTTAATTTATAGACCTCCCTTGTGACGCACAGCCCTCCCTTTTTTTTTTAGTATCCCTCCCCCCTCCCTCCACGTCCCTTCCCTTATTCTCCTTTTCCTTTTCCCTTTCCTCTCCCCCCTTTTAATGAGGTGAGAGAGAATTCTCTGAAAAACAAATATGACAATTATTTACTCTTTGAGCCTCTTCTGATGAGAGTAAGATTTACACAATGATTCTCCCCCTCTCTAAATTCCCTCAGATATGGTGTATTTTCTATGCCTCTTCCTGGGATGTAGTTTCCCTCTTTTTATCACACCCTCCCCTTTTTCTGATACTACCCCCTTCCCTTTACTACACCCCCTCCTTTTTTTTTCTTTTATATCAGTAAAATCAAATTATCCATGCGTACTTTCTATATACCCACAACAGAGATATAGTTCTCAAGGGTTCTGTGTACCTTTTTCTGTTTCTCTTCAGTCTTGTGGATGTAGATCAAATTTTTTGTTTAAGTCTGGTTTTTTTCTTAGAAACATATGGAATTCCTCTATTTCATTGAATGACCATCTTCTTCCATGGAAAAAGATTCTAAACTTAGCTGGGTAGTTTATTCTTGGTTGCAATCCTTGATCTTTTGCCTTTCGGAATATCAGGTTCCAGGCCCTTCTATCTTTTAATGTGGAGGCAGCCAGATCTTGGGTGACCCTTATTGTGGCACCTTGGTATTTAAATTGTTTTTTTCTAGCTGCTTGCAGGATTTTCTCCTTTGTGTGGTAATTCTGCAGCTTAGCCACAATATTCCGTGGTGTTCTTTTTTTAGGGTCTATTTCAGAAGGAGTTCGATGAATTCTTTCAACATCTACTTTCCCCTCTATTTCTATTATCTCTGGACAGTTCTCTTTGATAATTTCATGTAAAATAGAATCTAGGCTCTTTTTTTCATCATAGTTTTCGGGGAGTCCAATGATCCGCAGATTATCTCTCCTAGATATATTTTCCAGGTCTATAGATTTTCCCAGTAAGTAGTTGACGTTGTTCTCCAACTTCTCATTTTTTTTGTTTTGTTTGACTGATTCTTGGGTTCTCTGTGAATCATTCATTTCTATTTGTTCCATCCTGACTTTTAAGGAGTTATTTTCTTCTTTCACAGTTTTTAGTTCTTTTTGTAAATGCCCAATTTCGTTTTTAAATGAATTATTTTGCTCTATTGAATTTTTTTCCATTTCCCTAATTTTTTTTTTTTTTTTTTTGAGAATTATTTTCTTTTTCCAATTCAGAAATCTTATTTTCTTGGGACTTTTTTATCTTCTCCAATTCAGAAATCCTATTTTCCTGTGATTTTTTTACCTTTTCTAATTCACTAATTTTGTTTCCCTGCATCTCCTGTGAATTCTTTATTTTTTCCAACTCCAATTTCAGGACGTTGTTATTCTCTATCATAGCTTCCCTTTCCTTTCCCCATTTTTTTTCAAACTCCCTTAATTTTTTAATAGTCTCTTCAAGGAGAGAGTTATGTGATTGGGGGCAGGAATCGTTCCCCTTTAGGTTGTTATCTGCTGACTCTCTGCTGTTAACTTCCTCGGGGTTGGATACCCGCTCTTTCTCTGTGTAGAAGGAATCTATGGTTTTTTTGGGCTTCTTGCTCATACTTAAGAAATCTTTTGGGGTCTGTCCCTGGGGTAGGAAATTATTTATTTATTTCTTTACCAGATTCCTCCCAGACCAGATGGATGCAGCGGCCCCGCGCCTGAGCTAAGAGAGCTCTGGGAAAGAGTTCCCCATCCCCTCCCTGGAAATGCCTCAGAGGTGACCAGCACTGCTGTGCCCTGAGGGCGCTGTGTTTTAGCGGCTTCCCTGAGGTTGAGACTGAACAGCAAAGGCGACTCAAAGCCTAGCCTATGCGTCCTGGTGGGGCGTGGATGTCTGCAGCAGGTGACGTGAAAAGCCCCTGAGCTCAAACTGGGAAGTGTCTGCCAGAAATCGAGGTCCCTAGTTCAAAGGTTCCGCTTCTCTGGGACTTCCGTTCCACAGCCTCCAGCTGAGCCAGGCACTATGAGTTACCGCCCCGCCCACTCTTCAATCTCTTAATTACCCCGAGGCGAAAGCCTGGATTGCCTATGTCCCGGTGCTGAGATCACCCCTGGGATCCGGGAAGATCCAATCTAGTTTTAAATTTTAAAGTGGCTTATATTTCTCCTCTGATCTGCTGTTTTATAAGCAGAGAAGAGCTAACAGCCTGTGCCAGATTCTTTTATGTCAGTGGATTCTCTGATCCCAGAGCCCTCCCCAGCGCGACCGGCGCAGTGTGCCACTACCCCACTGTCTGTGCTGGCCTCTCTTCTTCCTCCCCTGGGAGCTGACCTTTCCTGCTGAAACTCCAGATTCTCTTCAGCTGGTAAGTCGTGCTTCCAGTCCTTGTGGATTCTATCAGTCCAGCGCTATTTCTGAAGCTGATTAAATCTAGTTGGTTGTGAGGGAAGAAAGGAGCTTACATAGTGGCATGTATCTTCTCCACCATCTTGGCTCCGCCCATCTATATGATTTTTTAATTATATTTTGAATTTGAGTAGCATTTTTCTATTTGCCTAGGTTTGCCATTTCACTTACATCCTAATGATTAGATAATTTATTTATTTATTAATTGGCTAATTCCTGTCACCTCTTCTTATTGTTTCTTCATCTCTTTAGAGGTAAAAATCACAGACTCTCACAACTGAAAGGAATCTCAGAGACCAACCCACACCAGAACAAAAATTTTCTCTACAAAATAATGGGATCACAGATTTAGAGCAAGAAGAGACCAGCCCTGTCTTTATTTTATAAATGAGAGAATTGAGACCCAAAGCAAGTAAGTGGTTTATTTTCTTAAGTAATAAGTAGAGGAGATAAGATTTGAACACATGTTTTTAGATCTGAATTTCAGAACTTTTCTTGCTCTATCAAAATGCCTCTCATACATACATGCCTTTGCTTGAATAACTCTAAGGATGAAGAATTTGCTGTTATCTGAGGTAATCCAGGAGAAACAGAATTCAGACAGATCATAGCAGAATTTTCTTCATTCATTAGGCAATAAACTAGCCATTGTTTTCATTCAAAACCTTTTTCCTAGGTCAACTAAAGCCTCCACTTTCTTCCCTTCAATAAAATTTTTGTTTGAGTAGAAGGTTTCCAATTCATCAATTTTTTCCAAAAAACATATATATATATAATTATGTAAAGTTAGCATTAAACTAAATAATTGTTACTTTGGGTGAGTCCTTTAGAAATCACAAATAGTGAGAGAGATGGCTACCCATCATTCCCGGGGATATGTAAGAATGCACATTGATAAATATATAATTTAAATATTGGTATTCAGTTAATGTTAAGAACCTTCATAGGCTATTTTCTTGTAGATTAATAAGCAACTTTATTCATATGAATATGAGAAAACATATAGAATCAATCAGGGGAAAATAGTATAGGAAGTTGACTCAATTAGACCAAAGGTCCATTGGAGTATTAGAGTCTGAAGTACTGACAATGATCTTATGAATTCAAATGTCTATTAAAGAGCTTGCCAAATGGATTATATTGAAATAAGAGAAATTATCTGTACAGGAATTTGGTAGTTTAGTTTATTCACTTTGTCTAACATAAATGTAAATAAATTTCTCCCCTCATTTTATTCTATGTAATCCATTCTAATTAGTAATCAGGTAAAGTTATCTACTTGTTTGTATGATAACAATTGATAAAGATGGTTACCCAAATAATTTTTCTTAAAAAAAATTCAATTGATGAAAACATTAAGAATTATATAAATTAAAACCATTTTTCCTCAATAGCTATTAAGGATAATGTTTGTGACCAGAGATTTTTTTGTGTATACTAAAGATATTTTCCGCATAAAATGAATATTTGCAGTTCACATTTCAGACTATCACTATCATTTGTTTTCCTTTTCTTCCTCCTCCCATCAGAAATCACTAAAGAAAGAAGATATCAGGCTGACTAAAAATAGAAATGTATAGATTGAACTTTTGAACTATGAAATCTAAGAGGAAGTGATCTTCAGGTTAAAGAGAAGCTTATAATAGATTCTAAATACTGAAAAAGGGAATTTGCTAATTCCGGCATTGTCTGGGAGCAATAAGAAATTATGAATTATTGTTGAAATGCAATGATTTCAATACTTTGTTTTCCTAAATAATTTTTTTTTTAAATCATCACTGAAGATGAAGAGCCCTCCAATGGTTCAGAGACGGCTTGAAATATTTCAAGGAAATTCTCTTGTAGTTAAAAGACTTTATTAATGCAAAAAAAAATGTGGCTAGACTCAGAGGAAGGTACAACTGAGGTCTAGAAAAATAGTAGAGGGATGGGAGGGCTTTTAAGGGGGATTTTTGAAGGGCTGCCAAGTCAGCTGACTCATAGTCCAGGATAGGAAAATGCAGATGTGGGTCTATGTATTCTTTCAAGAGAGAGTTATGTAATAAGGTCAAAGCAGATCGGAGCCATAGCACACAAAAATAACCTACTAATAGGGACATTTCCTTGTACACTTGGGTGTTATAAGAGTGTGTCACAAGGTCTTAGTTTCTAGAGAGGCTCTGAGTTAGGTCTCTGGGGTCCATCAAAAGGAACAAAACAGAGTTAACCTTAGCATTAGTCAATAGTGACATTCTTTGAACTTACATGTAGTTTCTTTTTCTAAAGGGTTAAAAAAAAGCATGACAATAAGTCTAATTATTCCCTTTGTTCTTGGGAATTAGAGTGAAGAAATAAGAAAAGATCAAGAAACAGGGCTTAATCTGTGAAGAGAAAACTCTACTGTTGCATCTCTTCCCATTTATTAGCGACTTACTGTGTATAAACATTATGTTAGATACTAGATATGAGAACAAAATTTGGCATATTCTTTCAAGGAATTCTTGAATGTGTTCAGCTATATATCCAATACAAAAGATATCTTGACAGTTCTTTTCCTTCCATACAAAATAAAACAAATAAAAAAAATAGAAACCTTTCCTCTATGCTGCATATAATTTTATACATAAGTCTGTAGACTGGGCCTAGTCAAAACTCTGAAATATACAAAGATTTTCAACCTCTTCCCTCATTCCTGTATTTCATTCTCTTAAATCTATAGAGGTCTCCATCAAGCAAGGTGATATCTCTTTACAGCTATCTAGGCTTGAGGCATAATAATTTTTTTTTTTTAAATTAACTTAAAGATTGGATCTTCTCATTTGGGCCAGGTTGGAAGAGCAGAGATCCTTCAAGACCCAAATTCACTGCTGATTGGTACTGGAATTTTGATCTATGTTGTTTGCAAAAGGTGGTTCCTGCTCCTAAGACAAACTGGTGGTCCCTGATCCTAAAGACACTAAAAATTGAAATTGAACTTAGTGCAGACACCTAATCTGTATCACCTATTTTAGTTTAGAATCTGAGCTCAAGAATTGTACCAGCCTTACTCTCCTAGTAACTGGGATTATAGGCTTGTATTACCATACCCAGTGGTATCAATGTGTTCCAAGGAAAGTCTTGAAGTTAAAAGATACTAATGTCTACTGAGGGACAGTAGCTGATATAGTAGATAGAGTACTAGTCCTGAAGTCAGGAGGACACAAGTTCAAATCTGTTGTATGACCTTGGGCAAGTTACTTAACACTGGTTGTTTCAGTTACCTCCTCTGTAAAATGAGATAGAGGAGAAAATGGCAAATCCCTCCTTTATCTTTGTTGAGAAAATCTCAAATGGGATGACATTGAGTTAGACATGACTAAAATGATTGAACCACAACAAATGTCTAATGATGATTAATTAACACATGCAAATAGAATGTTGAGTTGTGGTCTTTTGGAATTTCAAATGGAAGTGGGTTTGAAAGTGGGTTTTTTCTCTTTTGAAAGTGGATTTTCTCAGAGATCTTTAAATCAGCTTTTATAAATCAGCTCTGCATAGGTGCCTGAGATCAACAGGCATTGTGAAACATCATATAAATAAAATAGCTGAAGAGAATTGGAATGGAAGGTTGAGAATTTTATTTATTTCCCAAGCTATCTCTTCCCTACATTGGAAAAGAGCTACAAATGAGAAATAAGGCTATTTGAATATATAATATGTTTAAGAGTGGCCAAACAATAAACTAGACTTTTTATTTTTTTATTTTTTAAAGATATACCTATCTGTGAAGAGGCTTATCAGCAGTAGTTTTACTCTATGGTGATGCATTATTTTGATGGCAAATCACGAAACAAAAAGCTCTTTTATTTCTTTTTTATTATAACTTGTTATTGACAGTACATATGCATAATTATTTAGAACATTATCCCTTACACTCACTTCTGTTCTGATTTTTCCCTTCCGTCCCTCTACCCCCTACTCTAGATGGCAGGCAGTCTTATACGTGTTGAATATGTTATAGTATATCCTAGATACAATATATGTGTGAGGAAGCATACAGTTCTCTTGTTGCAGAGGAAGAATTGAATTCAGAAGATAAAAATAACCTGGGAAGAAAAACAAAAATGCAAACAAAAACTCTTTTATTTCTACAGTGGTGATAGCAGAGTGGTGAGAAAGGTCTGATAGAGAGAGTCCTATGAATCATGCAGTTTTTTTTGACTATCAGTACACTTTAATTTGATTGTTGCTGCTATAGTTATAAGAACATTGTACAATGACCAATAAGTGGACATGTTTCTGGAGTTGCTAAATTTTATCAGTCTGGACATTCTTGCCATAATTAAAAGGGTAAATGCCTAAGTGGAAGGTGAGATAAATAAAGAAGTTGGCAGGCTGAGTTTTATCATGGTCAGAGAGAAAAGGAAGCAATATTGCATTGAGAAAATGTATGAGGACCTTTAGCTCATTGGGTGGGTTCTCAATAAGGAAATCTATAGATGAACATGAACAAATATAATAAGATAAAGAAGCATATTTAATTTGAAATCTGTACTAATAGAACATATATTCATATCAGTGAGATCACAAGTCTATTGAAATTTTGAAGTAGTTGCTTAGTAATACTGCAGGAGTGCACATTATAGAGTATAACCAAAAGTCAAGAAAGAGATACATGGTTTTATAGGTAGAATGTATCATATTACTAGTGATGAATGGAATGCAATAAATGATTAAAATATATCATCCAAAAATATTTGATTGAAATTAGTTGGATCTGTTCTTAGCAAGCTCAAGAGATATCAAATGGACAACTCACATAATGCACTAGTATCAGTGAAATTTTGTAAAAACCTAGATAAAAGGTTTCTAGTGTACAGGGCAGATCCTGAATAAAGGATTCATGGGAGGACACAGACAATAATTACACAGGATATGAAGGCAATTTGTACAGCTGAGGGAATATGTATAAGAATGAGATCACAGGGTCAATGATGTAGTAGAATAACATGATCATAGATCAGGAATTGGAAGGGATGGTGAAGGCCACCAAGGGGAGTCAGGCTTTCTCCTTTTACAGAGAGGAAGCTGAGGTCTTTAGAAGTTAAAGTTATGTGGCCAAGGTCACACAAATAAGTGGCAAAGCCAGGATGTGCACTCAGGCCCTTGAGCTACAAATTCAATGCTCTGTCTACTGCATTACTGTTTTTATTCTTTAGTACCACTCTGGAAGAAGCTCAGTTCTGTCAAAAATTTTGTCTTATAGCTTCAGCGTTAAGGTTTAAGTTTAACATTTGCATGATGCTAACTATATTTCAGGTCAACTACCCATTCAAATATAGTGTAAGTGAAATGTTCACTTATTAACATGAAGCTAATCATAGAGTAAGGACAAGGTTCGGTATTTTAAAATGTTAAGGGTCTCTAAATTTTAGGTATTTCTTCAGCATTTTATGATTCAAAAGTATGAATTCCATTTAATTAGAATACTTTGAGATTATTCATCATTTATTTGAAAAAGATACCTGAAGAATAAACTGACCCCAAAATAACATGATTCAATAGCCACTCCTATACATTGTAATAATAATAATCAATGGTATGCCAATAAATATTTAGGAATCAGCTCTCAAAAAAAATCTACCAAAATCTAAACCAAAACAAAAAAACAAAACAACCCCACCAAACCCACATGACATTTTTTACTATTAACATTTTCTCCATCTCTTACTTATTCTGTTATTTTTCAGTTATGCTCAACTATTTGTAACCCCATGGACTATACTGAGCATGACATTTTATTGGCCAAAGATCCTGGTATGGTTTGCCATTTTCTTTGCCAGGTCATTTTATAGAGAAGGAAATTGAGACAAACAGGATTAAATGACTTGTCCAGGGTTACATGACTAGTGAGGCTCAATTTGAATTCAGGTCTTCCTGACTCCAGATCTGGCACTCTATCCACTGAATCACCTAGGTCCTCCTTTTATTAAGTATAGAAACCAATAAAACAACAAATCAAGCCTCAATTCATAATAATGTTTGTCCCTTTCCAAGGTATTAAAATATTCACACTGAAAATTCAAAAGCAGGTCTTTAGGAATCAGTTCAAAACTACTCCACACTACTAATCTAGTGATTATAATTCACTTGTGTGTGGTGCTGTATAGTTATAGGATGCTTTCATATACAATTAATTGAACTCCAATAATAATCTTGTGCAGTGGAAATATCATTTGATTTGGATTCAGAAAACCCAGGTTCAAATTTTGACTCTGTCATTTACTATTTATATGACTGTGAGCAAGTCACGTGGTGGAGATCTTGTTTTCTCATATATAAAATCCTGAGATTAGATGAAATGATGTGCAAGGTTCCTTCTAGCTCTAATCCTATGATTTAATGAAGATTTATTTTGTAAATACCAAATAGAAAGCAAAGATAGGATTTGAACCCAAGTAGTTGGATTCTAAGTCCACCACTCTTTTCACACCCCATAGATTGTGTCAATATTAAATTACTTAGAGAGACTTTTGAGTCTCAGTACATACTTGATCTTTGTTCTTTGTTCTCCAAGAGGACCAATAATATCAGACAGGGAATGTGTATCAATTTTTATCAATGGATGCTTCTTTTTTTCAAACTGTAAAATGATCTTAAAACCTGTAGGCGGATCATCTGAGAGACAGATGAAATATGACTTTTTGAAAGTTTCATTATATGGTTCAATATAGAAGCATCTTTTCCTTTATCATGTCCTGTAATAGTTAGTCCTAGGTATATTATCATATAGTTGATGAAGGTAGGGCATAGCTTTTTTTTTCCTTATTTTTCCTTCGTTCCTTTGTTCCTTCATTCCTTCGTTCCTTCTTTTTTTCTTCCTTCCTTCTTTTTCTTTCTATTTTTATCCCTTTTCTTTCCTTTTTTGGAGGCAATCAAGTTTAAGCATTTTGCCCAGTTACTCAGCTAGTGCCTAAGTGCAAATTTGAACTCAGACCCTCCTGACTCCAAGGATAGTGCTCTATTGTGCCACCTAGATATCTCCATAGCTTTTATTTGTAAAATATTTGGAACTTTTGGAGTTTGGATGTAAGGATTCAGCAACAGGGGCAAAGATGTAAGAGTTTACATATTTCAGACATTTTTGTCTTTCATTTTTAGCTTTATAGACTTATAGAGAATTATGCCTTTTAGAATTTTGCTCAGTATAAATGGTCAATAAAATACATTAATCAATTCAATCAAATAAAGAAATGCTTATTCTTCTTTTAGGAGTCATGGAAAAGTTTCACAATCAGCTTGGTGAGTTTTTAAAGATTGGTTTCTTGAAGATAAGCCATACCCCTGTGGGCCTTTAAAAAGTAAGAGTAAGCCCTGAGGAACCTGTAATTTCTGACAGTTAAAAAGAGAATTATGGAGGAAAATGCTGGCTCTTAAAAGGTAACTGCTTTTTGCTTTTACATCTTTTTCTTGTGCTTCTTAGAAGACTTGAGGGAAAAGATATATGAGAGAAGATTTCTCTCTGCACCAAAAGCATTTGACAACTGACTCTTGGAATAGAAGATACCCCATCCAGCAGAAAACAGCTGGCTCAAAGCAGCAAGCCAGAGGAAGAAGCATATCCAGGGAACCTAGTGGAGTGAATTGCTCAATAGCAACAACAAACCAAAGTAGCACAAAGTAAGGATACCTTGAGAGGAAGCAAGGCATTTGGATCCTGAAGTATCAGAGTTTAGAGCTAGCTGCCTTGACTTTATGTTTCCTTTGTCTGGATCTCCTTACTAATATATCCTATATGTGTACCTACTTTGTTGTTGTGGGAACTTGCAGACCACTATAAGGGTAGAGAAGTTTTATTATTACTGTTTTTCTTTTTCAATTTCTAGAAATACTTCTATTTGGGGCTAATTGTGTTCTCTTATTAATAAAAGTTAAATGGACCAATTGGAATTCATACCTTATAGTTTTGAAGGTACTGTTTCACATAGGATATTGAAAATGAATTAGTTGTCTTCTTTGGAATTCAACCTGGATACAGGATGGAACCCTACATTTACAATAGCTCTGTGACAAGGTAGATATTGATATATCCATTTCAGAGAGAGACTGAGAAACAAAGAAAGACAAAAGGAGAGAGAAAGACAGGAGAAGCAGAAGCAAAGACAGAAACAGATACAGAGATAGAAACTAAGAGACACAGAGAGTGAGACACACACACACACACACACACACACACACACACAGTCAGAGAGAGACAAAGAGATATTAAAGTATTTGTTTAAGGTCACCAGCAATGCTTGAATCATAGATTCTTGAATCAGATTTGGCTATCTTGACTTTTTCCATTCATTGAACTTCCTTGTTCTGTATTTAGGTGAAACTATTCCTTTTCTGTATGAATTTCTGAACTATTTACTTTAGATATTCCATGTGGATCTTTTGCTTTTTTGGTTAAAAGGTGTAAAAAGCCAGAGCCATTGTTTATAATAAACATAAATCAGAGAGGAGAGGGAGGGAGAGGAGAAAGAGAAGAAATGAGAGGAATTAAAGGGAAAAAGCATGAATATCATATCTGCTCTGTGCCAGACACTATTTTTTGTTGTTAAGTCATTTCCAGGAGTGTCTGACTCTTTCTGATCCCATTTAGGATTTTCTTGACAAAGATACTAGAGTGGTTTGTTATTTCCCTTTCCAGCTCAATTTACAAATGAGGAAACTGAAGTAAAAAGCATCAAATGACTTGCTCAGGGTCACACAACTTGTGAGTGCTTGAGCCTAGATTTTAACTTGGATCCTCCTTGACTTCAGGGCTGGTGTTTCTATTCACTGTGACATATAGTTGTGTCACAAATGAGTATTGAGAAAATTGTAGATTTTAAAATATTGCAAATTGATCATTTCCTTCCATTTTAGAAGCAAAAAGTCCTCCATAAATTTTTAAATTTGGTACTCAGGAGTCAATCATAAGAACTAATCTTCTCTAATAATTTCCTAATTTCAAATCACAATCAAAAACTAAGAAAGCACATGACTAAAAGAGATCTTTTAAATTTGGAGAGATATTTTAAAATTTTGAAAAATTTCTTAATTGCAAGATCACTCTTCCCTTTTTAATCTGCCTTTCTTTAGCCCTTTAAAGTTTAATTTCTATACCATTCCATGGAAACTTCTCTCTATAAAAAGGTCAATAATGAATTCCCTTTGACAAATATAGAGAGAGACAGAGACAGAGACAGACCAACAGAGGCAGAGATAGAGATAGAACAGAGACAGAGATAGAACAGAGACAGAGACCAAGACAGAAAAGAGAAGAAAGGAAGGGAAGAAGAAAACACATTAAGTGCTTAGTATGTGCCTTATAAACCCGGGTATACAAATACAAAAGCAAAGGCAGGGACCTTACATTCTAATGGGAGAAACAGCATACCTAAGGAGTGCCACATACCTACTGCTGCATGTGGCAAATTTGACCACTCTTTAATGCCAGTTACATACCATTCTAATTCTGCCTCTGCAAACCATTCCTTTCATCTTCTTTGATAGGTCTTGTTCTTCCTCAAAATCCCAAATAATCCCTAAATCTCCATCCTTGGCCTTCTATTTTCTTTATGTAGTTATAGAGAGTTCATCCTTTATTATAGATTAAATTTTCATTTCCATACTGATGATTTGAATCTACATATATATTTTCACACTCAATATAATAATTCACACTTATGTATTGCCACTTATGGTTTATGTAGTATTTCCCTCATAACAATATCATGAGGTAGCCATAAAGCTATGATTATGAGGTAGAATTAGAGGATTCCATTCAGTTCTATCTCTTGTTATCTGTGGGATAATGGACACATAAATTAATCTCTCTGGAAATCAGTTTTCTCATCTAAAAAATAATGTTAGAGTAGATGTAAGGACTCTTCCTGTTTTCAACCTGTGATCTTGTTTCATCTCCAATTACCAACTGGCCATATGTACTTAGGTAAGTCTCTGTCCATTTTAATTCACCACTGAATTTTAGAAATGAAAGAGATCTAGGAGAGAGTCTAAAATAGAATTTGTTATTCTTGAAACATTGTCTCTCCTCAACTTTCTAGTCTTTGTCAATTGTTCTGCCTTTTTCTTAGCCATGCTTTCTATGATTGAGCTATGATTGGATACCTTCAGTATCCAATGCCTAGATTATTGGGATAGTCTTTTATTTGCCATCCTTGACTCTAGGTTTGCCTTTTTCAAATTCCCAGTATCAGTCTTCTTTAAAATCCAATGCCATCATACTTCTTCCTTTTTCAAAAACATTTCATTACTTCCTATTTCCAATGCAGTGTTCTTTGATTCTTTTTCAAAGTCAATTATGATTCAGATCTATTCTCCAACTTTCTCATTATCTCTCAATAAATTCCTCACATAACTAGTAAGCTGTTATGTTCACTATTCCATTGACATTTTAGTGTTATAATAATTAACAAGATAATTCTAGAAGCACATATAATTTTAAAATTTCTTCAAATATGTCAGTTTTGAAAAAGAAAGTTTTAAAAATTTGATGCTTGCACCATATCAGTACCATGGACTTCTATAGAAAGAGCAACTTCTACAGAAAAGATGATGCTTTAGGTTTCTAATCTGTCAACAGTATCTAGTAGTGTTCCAGGAAGTTAAAAAAGTATTTAGAGTACAGGGAAATAAAGGCACTCTCCAAATCATTCTCAAATCACTTAGTGCTTTATAGATTTGTGAACATAGTGCTTTTTGGGGAGAACTGAAGTGATGTCTAATTTATACTTTGAACCATGAAGCGGCATGAAGGCAACCATGAAGTTTCCTTCAAAATCAGATGAAACTTTAGACACCAAAATCTATTAATTTCCAAGATTTTTAAAAAGGGGGTATAAAAAGAAAATAATTTTGGAGAGGCTATGACAAGATCTATTTTGTTAATTGTGAATTGTTCTCTTTTGGAAAATAGTTTGGAATTAAGAGACAAGTGGCAAAACTGTTAGGATTTTTTTTGATCTGGCAATTCCACTAAGGAGCACATTCCTTTTCAGTGTAAGGCTAGCCAAAGGAGGTCAGTGGTAGAAATAAAGATCCTATATGTAGTAAAATATTTATACTGGCACTTTATGGTAATAATAACAATAAGCATTTACATAGCACTTAAAGGTTTGCAAAGCACTTTATATGTCTATATACACATGTGTGTTGTATGTACATACATATACAAACACATATACTCATATTTTTATTTATTTATTTATTTTTGGGACAGGTGATCAGGATTTACTGATTTGTTCAGGGTCATGTAGCCAATAAGTATTTGAGGTTTGATTTGAATTCAGAATTGGTGATTTAATCACTGTTCCACTTACCTGTCCCTATATATTAATTTAATCTTCACAACAACCCTAAAATTAAATGCCATGATTATTTTGATTCTACAGATAAGGAATTTTATTTTCCATTAGTTATAAAATCAATGTCTGTGAAGCAGGATTTGTATTTAAGTTTTTTTAAGTCCAAATCCAATTTACCACCTAGCTACATTGTTTATGTAATGCATTTCCTACTTCATGGTGGCAAAAAAGCAAGCTAGCAAAATACAATCCAAAGCTAAAAGCAAAAATGAGCACCTATTAATAGGCAATGTCTAAACAACTGGCATGTGAATTTAATGAAATATTATTGTCAACAAATGAACTCTGTAAAACAGATCAAGGGAAAGAATAGGGGCCTTGAAGAACAGAGCAGCAGCAGAAGTGGAGAGATGATTTCCCTAATTCCATCTAAGTCTTAACACAGTGACCTGAAATGAATTCTAAGCAAAGGAACAAAAAGCAAAAAGAGAAACCAAAAGAAGAGAGAAGAGATTTAAAGGTGTATTGAACTATGGCATAAAAGGGAAAGATTAAGGAATACCTTTGGAGCACTGAGAAGACTCAGTATGAAGCTCTCTGATGTTCTTACTTCTTCAAAAACTTAGGGAAGTTCCAGAAAGATCTCATTTCCCAATCTCTTCTCTCCAATTTTGTCAGACAATTGCAAAATACCCTATTTTGTCAAACAACTAAAATTCCCTATTCACTTCTTTTTTATCTAAACATTTCCCATTTTCTGATTTTTTTCTTCAAATATAAAAAATGCCAGAGATTATCTGGATGTAAATAGAAATTTAAATTAGGACAGAAAGACAAATCTCTTTCTGAGAGCTGGTAGTTTTCTTAACTGGAGACTGTGAAATGTTTTGATTGTAATAATTTTGTTCTCATATATTCCATAAAATGAAAAAGGGAATCACTTGGAACTAAGAACCATTATATTGCCCCCTAGGCTAAAAGGGGATCTGATTTTGCAACTGGATATGACTAATTAAATCTCCAGAGAGAATAAAAAAGAAGGAAGGAGAGGGCAGAGACCAGAGAAGAGATCATACCCTAAGCTCTCCAAGGAAGAGATAGAAAAGGCTTGAAAAAAATTCATTCATCTCTTCCCCTTTCCAGAACGAAGCAAGCAGCATAAAGAATTGAGTTCTGTCTGAACCACCCTACACTTCATAATGGCACCCACCAGTATATTACCTCTAGGAAATGATGTAGGACAAAGTTAGCAGAACCAGAATAACAATATGCTATATAGCACCAACAATACAATAACTGAAAACAAAAAGTGATAATTGAATTATATTAATTGTAATAAACATTCTCATTTCTGGAAAGTTGATGATAAAACATTTTTTCCTCTCAGGAGAGAAATGAGGAATATGGATTTAGAATGTGACATATGTTATCAGACATAATCATGATTTCTTTTCATTTGCTGTAATGTTGTTTTTTTTTTTTCTTTTTTTTTTCCCCCCTGAGGCTGGGGTTAAGTGACTTGCCCAGGGTCACACAGCTAGGAAGTGTTAAGTGTCTGAGATTAGATTTGAACTCAGGTCCTCCTGAATTCAGGGCTGGTGCTCTATTCACTGCACCACCTAGCTGCCCCCTGCTTTAATGTTTTTCTTGGTTGTGAGGGAAGGTTGAGAAGGGGTAGTGTTTAAGGGTAAAAGGCTATAGTATTGAAATAAAAGGCAACTATTAAATCTAAAAGAAGAAGATGGAATGATCATGAATAAGTTGTATGTATAAAAAAGATTAAAGAAGGTTAAAAAAACAGATTATGTGGGAAATTCAATGTGTTGACAGAGGACTAAGAAGGAGTAATTGTATTTGATTGAAAGTGAGATTCTTCATAGTTATAGTGAGAAGCATAACATGGAGGTATTTCCCAATGCAGAAGTATAGGAAAAAGTGTCATATAGCTTAAATAAGAGTACCATATGCCCCCAAGAAAATGTATTCAAAAGTGGGGAGGAGAGGTACCTGGTCCTGAATAACTCAGAAAACTCCAAAGCTTGAGTAGGTCTCATCAGATGGAATCTTAGAAATTATTATTTTAGCTTGAAGTGACCTAATATTTTTGGTTCTAGGTAAATTATTAGTAATCTCTTTGAAGATATATTGTGAATAATGTAAGATACACAATCCTATTCAAATCCATTTTTTCACTTAAAAGTATTTTTTTCTCAAATAACATGTAAGATAGTTTTCAACATTCATTTTTGTAAAGTTATGAGTTCCAAATTTTTCTTATTCCTCTCTTCCTTCCCCACTTGCTAAGAGAGCAAGCAATCCATGTATTATGTTAATGTTAAAGGTGTTTCCATATTAATTAGAAGAATCAGAAGAAAAGGGAAAAACCATGAGGAAGAAAAAATGATTTAAAAAGTTAAAATAGTTTACTTTGATCTGCATTCAGTCCTCATAGCTCTCTGGATGTGGATGCCATTTTCCATCACAAGTCTTGGAATTATCTCGGTGATAACAGCTAAGTCTATCGTAATTGATCATTGCCCAGTGTTTCTTTTAATGTAAGCAATGTTCCCCTGATTATGCTTACTTCATCAGCATCAGTTTATGTAAGTTTTTCCAGATTTTTCTGAAATCTGTCTGCTCATTATTTCTTATGGAACAATAGTATTCTATTACATTTATAGACCATAACATATTCATTCATCCTCTTAATTTCCAATTCTTTGCCACTTCAAAAAGAGCTGCTATAAATATTTTTTTGTATATGTGGATCACTTTCTCCTTTTTTATGATCTTTTTGAAATACAGAGCTACTAGTGGCATTGTTATATCAAAGTGTATGCACAATTTTATAGCTCTTTGGGCATAGTTCCAAATAGCTCTTCAGAATTGTTGGATCAGTTCATAACTGCACCAGTAGTGCATTAGTGCCCCAGTTTTCCCATATCCATTTCAACATTTATCATTCTTTTTCTGTCATTTTAGTCAATATGATTTGTGTGAGTTGGTATTTCAGAGTTGTTTTAATTTGCATTTTTTAAATCAATAATGATTTAAGAAAATTTTTGTTGAGGCAATTGGGATTAAGTAACTTGCCCAGGATTCCAGAGGAAGTGTTAATTGTCTGAGATCAGATTTGAACTCAGGTTCTCCTGACTTCAGGGCTGGTACTCTATCCACTGTACCACCTCCTAATCAATAGTGATTTAGAGCATTTTTTACATGATTATGGATAGCTTCAATTTCTTCATCTGAAAACTTCTGGTTCATATCTTTTGATCACTTATCAATTGGAGAATGGCTTGTGTTCTTATAAATATGAGTCAATTCTCTTTATATTTTATAAATGAAGCCTTTATTAAAAAGGTTGGCTGTAAAAATTGTTCCCCATATTTCTAATCTTGATTTCACTGGTTTTGTTTTGTGTAAAACCTTTTTACAATAATGTAATCAAAATTATCCATTTTGAATTTCAAAAAGATCTCTGTTTCTTATCTGATCACGAATTCCTCCCTTCTCCAAAGATCTTATATGTAAACTATGCATTGCTCTCCTAGTTTGCTTATAGTATTACTTTTTATATCTAAATCAGGAACCCATTTTGACCTTATATAGGGTTCAATCTTATAGAGTTCAAATCCATTTTGAGGAGATTTTAATTGAACATGGCCTTTTCCTGACCTGGAGAGAAAAAAAAAAAAGTCAAGTAGTATATATTGTTTTAGTGCTAATAAGAAAATTTTTTATTTTGATGCCCAGTATATGTTCCATCTCTAATCCTAGTACCTGGAGTAGGATTAGTACCTACACCTGAGTACCTGAAACTGTAAAAATTAGGAGTGAGTCTGCTACCTATGCACAATTTTCTCCTACAAAGAAAGGAGAGGTCTATTTCACCAAAACATTTAGTTACTTGCCAATTGGAACAGATTCAAAGGTAAATAGAATTTAGATAGCGGTGATAAGAAAAAAAAAAGCCAGCCAATACCAGAGGAAAGTGAAAGTAGTATGTCTTGTTAAAAGAGAAAAATGATTAGTATTTGGCAGGCAATATATTGAAAATGATTAATTGATAGGTAGCTTTTTTTTTTTTTTTTTGAAATTTTGGATTTAACCTAATTACCATCATTCAAATGCAATAGTCCAGTTTTCATAGGTAAGAGTAGGGGCTATGCAGTGGAGATATGAATTGATAATAAGGACATGAGCAGTTTCTGTGAAGAGAACTTTTTATAATGGTTTTCTACAGTTTTCATATAGTAGAAATGTATTATATTTAGAAAGGAGATAAGATCTTGGAGTGGAGCCAACATGAAAGCCCATCAATATAAGGTGGCAAGGCCAAGTTACATTGTAATCAAATAGTTTGTTTCGTTTAACAGGTTTCATATACTTTAGTCAAGGGATAACACTATTATTTAGTATCATTATGGGAAAAGAGAGTGTCTTAGCGTATGCTATATAATATTTTAAATCTGTCTTCCAGGTGACATTAGTTAGGCTCAAACTCTATGCAGAGGCTAAGAATAAATCTTTAATCATTATTTTAAAGGATCTGATTTGGAAACTGTAGTAACCAAATAATCTAACTCAAAGAAAAAAGAATGGGTAAGCAGACTTGACCATGTACAGATGCAGCCAAGGGCCTGAAGAAGAGAGGAAAGAAGAGGAAGGAAAAGGGAAAAAGCAAACACTGATCTAGGTCATACTAGTTGTTTTTTTTTTTTTTTTTTTTTTTTTTTTTTTTTAATACGAATACTATATCAGTTGATCTTCACAACAATTCTGTGAGATTATTATCCCTATTTTACATTGAGAAATCTGTGGCAAAAAGAGGTTGTATATTGCACACAGCTAATAAATTTCTCAGCATTTATTTGAACTTTAGTCTTCCTGACGTCAGCATTTTGTCTCCTATTCCACCAACTGCCTTCCAGCTTTTAGGAATGGAAAATAAACTCTGTCAAATGCTTAACTTTTTTGCTAAATAATTAATCTGGTGAAAAATTTAGCAGAGCATCTACATGGTACAGTAGATAGAACTCAGAACTTGAAGTCAGGAAGATATGAGTTCGAAATCCCATCTCAAAGACTAACTAGCTGTTAGACTGTAGGCAAATTACTGAACTTGTCTATGCTTTAAGTTCCTCATCTATAGAATGGGGATAATAGTAGCAACTAGCTGAAAAGGGTTTTTTTTTGTTTTGTTTTGTTTTGTTTTGCAAGTTTCAAATAAGTTAACATGTGTAAAGCACTTCACAAACCTTGAAGTGTTCTATAAATGCTAGTTGTTATTATTGAAAGTAGTAGAAAGGCTAATGAGCACTATGGGGAATATGAAGGCTTAATTGTAAAATTGAGATGCATTATTAGTAATACATTGGATAATGGTTTTCTGCTGTAAAAAGATTAGGATGCTCAAGAGATGAAATCCATTAGGAAGATAACTTTCTACTCCAACGAATCAGCTCCAAATATACAGTTGTCTACCATGCTGGGTAGCACTACTAATGGTAGTTATTGCTTGTGAGTGGCTGAAAACACCTGTGTTTAATGGACAATGTAAAAAACTTATAGTCCAGGAAAGTAATAAAAAAGGTTAAGATTTCCAAAATAAGACAAAAAAAATGAATAGAGGTAAGGAGGTTTCCTCCTTCTTTCTCTCCCTCTCTCTCTCTCCCTCCCTCCCTTCCTCCTTTTCTCCTTTCCTTCCTCTCTTCCTCCCTCCCTCCTTTTCTCCTTCCCTTCCTCCCTCCCTCCCTTCCTCCTTTTCTCCTTTCCTTCCTCTCTTCCTCCCTCCCTCCTTTTCTCCTTCCCTTCCTCCCTCCCTCCCTTCCTCCTTTTCTCCTTTCCTTCCTCTCTTCCTCCCTCCCTCCTTTTCTCCTTCCCTTCCTCCCTCCCTCCCTTCCTCCTTTTCTCCTTTCCTTCCTCTCTTCCTCCCTCCCTCCTTTTCTCCTTCCCTTCCTCCCTCCCTCCCTTCCTCCCTTCCTTTCTTCCTTCCTTCCTTCCTTCCTTCCTTCCTTCCTCCCTCCCTTCTTTCCTTCCTTCCTTCCTTTCCTCCCTTCCTTCCTTCCTTCCTTCCTTCCTCCCTCCCTTCTTTCCTTCCTTCCTTCCTTTCCTCCCTTCCTTCCTTCCTTCCTTCCTTCCTTCCTTCCTTCCTTCCTTCCTTCCTTCCTTCCTTCCTTCCTTCCTTCCTTCCTTCCTTCCTTCCTCCCTCCCTTCTTTCCTTCCTTCCTTCCTTTCCTCCCTTCTTCCCTTCCTTTCCTCCCTTCTTCCCTTCCTTTCCTTCTTCTCCTCTTCCTTCCTCGCTTCCTTCCTTCCTTCCTTGCTTCCTTGCTTCCTTCCTTCCTTCCTTCCTTCCTTCCTTCCTTCCTTCCTTCCTTCCTTCCTTCCTTCCTTCCTTCTTTCCTTCCTTTCTTCCTGAATCTGAATATTCTATTATCTCCATTATTTCCTTTTTTTTTTTTTTTCATAAACCGACAATGGGGTAAGAGAGGAAAGGAGGAAGGAAGGTTAAAAAAATATGGGGATTGCTAGTTATTATAGAAACATCTTGATGTCAAGATAAAGTTATTGATCCTAGGATCTCAAGGATGCTTTTTAACAAATGAAGACAAATTTGGTTCCATAAAGAAGATCCCACTGAAGTCTTTTGTTTTATGTCTAGGTAAATATTCTTCCAAAGGAAGGTCTTACCTAAAATGGTAAAGTTTCATCAAGAAAGTTCACTTACACAAAACAGATCAAGTACAGGATTCTCTCGACTAGGAAGTAATGGGTTTGAAAAAAACACCATTATCTATAATGGGAGAGTAAAGTCCAGAAAGTGAAAATTAGCTTAGTAGAATCTATAGAATGATCAAAAATCTGAAAAAAAAATAACATAAAACTAGTTATTAAGATAAGTTAAAATAATGGTTGTAAGATTAGAAGGAAAAAGGGAAATGCATATTTTATGCTTATTGTGTTATTGTTGATTTTTGACAAATAAAAGCATTAACATAAGGAGATGAAAAGAAAGAAAATAGGTAGACTGATGTAAGGAAGAGTCAAATTGAAATTTACTTACATGGATGTACACCTTAATTGTTTGAGAAGGTAAAAATGATACACATTCAGGGTGGTTAGTTAGACAAATAGAAGTGAATGAGAACCTTAAATATAACTAAAATATATGATATATTGATATGGCTCTAAGATGGATGACAGTTGCAGAGAAAAATGGATGCAATATAAAGAAAAACATATTGGTCTTCTTTGGAAATCTTTAAACAAGTGACTGGATGGGCATAGTTTTCAAATTAGATGGGATATTAAATTATCTAGTTTAACATTCTAATTTTAAAGATAAGGAAACTGTGGCCCAGGGATATTAAGTGACTTATCCAAGTTCATATAGATAATTAAAGACATAATCAGGATTTGAAAAGAGGTTCTCTGATTTCAAAGCCTACACACCCTCTAAGATACCACATTGTCCTCCTACCATTCAAGTCTCTTATAATTCTGCGATTATATTCTGTAGCTATGTGCAAGCATAAACTCTACATGGAAGAAGGTAATATTTTAATCTCTTAAAAATTTAAGGTTCTCCCCTCAGTTTTAAGCATAAATTGTCAAGGGTTGATCAGTGTAAAGCATATGGTAACAATCTAATCTGGAGGTCAGAACAACATTAATGGTCATAACAAATTTCTTATTTGTGAGAAGATATTAAAATCTCTGCTAGATTTATATGAAAACCATCTGTTAGACTAGTCCTCTGAAATTTAGAAACACTATGATCTGGAAAAAACTATAGTATGGAAAAACTGGGTAGAAAAAAGTGGGAATGTTTAGGATGGAGAAGACTTTTGGAAGATATGGTACCTGCCTTCAAATACTTGTAGAGTCATTACACAGAAGGGAGAATAGCTTTATTACTTGGTCATAGAAGGAAGAAATAGGACCAATATATGGAAGTAATGAGTGGGGTTACTAGAGGCTAACATACTGACAGCTGTAAATGCTGTTGTTCAGTCATTTCAGTCATGTCTGAGTCTTTATTATCCCATTTGGTTTATCTTGGCAAAGAGACTAGAGTGGTTCATTTTACAGATGAGAAAATTGAGGCAAACAGGGGTAAGTGATTTGCCCAGAGTCACATAGCTCAAAATTGTCTCAGACTGGATTTGAACTTAGATTTTTCACAATATCCTCTACCCTTTCTACTGTTCCATCTACAACTAATAACAGTTGATAGCTAAACAATGAGGAAGACAAAAGAAACATTCAAAAAGGAGGTTAAAAATGGCAATATTCAGACCATTACTTCACATCTCAGTAGACTCTGCTTTTATTTTTATAAGTCAGAGTTTCCCTATCTGTCTTAGGTTAGAAATGCAGAGTGTGTATCCATATATATATAGAAATGTGAAGTTAAATCAGAAGCCACTATTTAACAAATTGGATGTCAAGAAACACATTGGAAAGAGCCAGTTCAAATATGTCCCTAGAAAGGACCTAAGTCAAGGACAGTACATGTGGGACTAGAAAAGAAATAGCTCTAATGCCAGAACATATGGGCAGTGGGGAGAAAAGCTTGATTTAAATTATTTTAAATATAATATCATTCAAATCTTTGTGAGCAGTCTATCAGGAAAGGATACTTCAAGTAAGGGAGAAGAAGTATTTTTTCTTTTTATTGGCTCAGTCTTAATATGAAAGTAAAATATCTATTAGTTTTTTTTTTTTTTTGTAGGACACCTTCTTTCCCTTTTTTACCCACCCTCAATTTGAATATCAACTGAATAGAATCTTAGAATCATAGAATTAGAAGATCAGCAAGTATATAACTTAGTCCTCTTCCGCCTTGTTATAGAGGATGATAATGAGGATTAGAGAGATTAATTGCCTTAGTTTAAATCACAGAGCTAATTAATAGAGCTGATACTAGAAACTAGTTCAGGTAGCCTGACATTGCAGGATTCCATTCTATGACATAGCTCTCAATAGTATATCCTTTCTGTACTTCCCTAGATACGTCATCTAGAGCTATCTTTTCCAGAACATAGTATAAGATTTTTTAAAATAAAAAAGCAAACCCATAATAAAAATATGTTGTAAATCTAGGGAAATTTCTTCTAGGTATTTAATTGTATGAAGCAAAAAATTTTCATTAGTATACTCAAACTGAGGCAGTTCTATCTATTCCTTTAGCTATGCAGCCAAGAGTAGGAAAGTAGAGCCAAGATATCTTCAGCTGTGCTGATATGTCCTGTTCTCAGTCCAGTATACTGGCACTTTTCCTTCAAACTAGTCTCCCTCTGGAGACAGGGAATGGCATTCTTTTGGACCTTATGTCAAGGGATTAGAATGTGGACCTGTCAAGTTTCTGCAATGAGAAACTCACTGGTAGTTTTGAAACATCTTGCTCACTTAGTAAGGCATTTTCATGATCTTTTTTTAGTTTCTTCTAGCATGCATTCTTAAAAGAACAAAATACTAGCACAAAATGAAGGAAGGGTCAAATTTGCAGATTAGTGAATAGTCATCTACACACTTGGTTTACCATTTCTGTATTATATTAGTCCATGAGTCAGTAGCACAGCCCTTTTTTATTATGGAAATATTGAGTATATTCTTTGAAAATTAGCAGTCTTTCTGCTTGATTTAAAATGTCAGCCAGAAGAGATGACTATATTTTCTGATCTAGAGTAAATTAAGATAGCAGGGTGATTCACCA
Source organism: Sminthopsis crassicaudata (assembly GCF_048593235.1). Lineage (NCBI taxonomy): Eukaryota > Metazoa > Chordata > Mammalia > Dasyuromorphia > Dasyuridae > Sminthopsis > Sminthopsis crassicaudata. The sequence continues at coordinate 556,670,602 of NC_133618.1, read as the reverse complement.
ACTTTGACTTCATAGTCATGATAATATATTGATTTTTTTCCTCTTTATTTTTCAATATAAATGAAAAATTCAAATAATTCCTAATTATATCACTTTGATTCTGAGCAATTCTGGAAATTGTTGAGTAATCAATATGAAGTACACCTTATATCAATCTTTAGACCTATTTTGTTTCTATACATACCAATGTAACTTTGATTTTTATATAATTTAACTTTGAAATTGATGTAATGTGAATTTTCCATTTAATTTACATTGCTAATTAATATGTATTTTTAAAGCAGGATGGAAAATAGACAAACTGCCACTGAAAAGAGAGAGTATTCAGTTCTATGAGGAGAGTGAGAATGAAAAGAGCCCATTCTTACTAGACCAATTCACAACATTTAGATTTTCAAAAAAGGTGAACATATTGAATTGTCAATGTTAACGGGACTATTTTAACTTGTCATTTGTGTGATGGCTACCCCTCAATTCTCTGGATTCTCTGAAATTCACCAGAGTGGATTTTACCATTCAGTTGAAATTTAACATCAAACCTTACAATTCAACAATGAACTTAGGAAATATTCATCAGTTTCAAGAGGGAAAACCTACATGGTCTCTCAACAAGATGCCTAGAATTACTGCTAAGCTAAATCCTGATAACACAGAACCTGATGATTCCAAACACTCATAATTTTAGATGATTTGAAATCTCACTGTCCCAGGAGAAGCACATAAAGAGAAGTGAAAAGATGTCTTTTCTGGAGTCTATAACTTTTTTTCCTTGATAGCTATTTGCTAGTATGTTTAATTTTCTCTTCACTTAGATCAAATCTGGTTTTATAATGGTAGAATGGAGCTGATGATAATTAGAGAAAGTAAAAAGATAAAGGATGCTACTTGCCAATTTCTAATTTCTGTTTTGTCAGCATCAGTATTTGACTTTTGTCAAATTTTTCATTGCCTGCCTCAATTTATTTATTTGTAAAAGAAAATCACCAAAGGAGCTTTGTCAAAATCTTGGCCACACAGAGGCTTTAATGATTGACTGGCGAATATGGCTCCATTATTGGCCCTGAGCTGACGACAGACACTGACTTAAAAACCAAATCATAAAACCAAATTCTAGCTGAAGACATGTGCATGCACCTCAATTGGTTTTTATCTTGACAGATTGAGCCTCTGTGTCTGAGGGCAGAAGTTGGCTCCAGAGCTGAACTTATACTGAGTTTTTTTTTCCTTCAGTATAATCCCTTTCAAGTCTTTGTGAAAGAATTATAGCTCAAACTAGCTTAGCATAGCCCCTACTGATTTGACCAGAGGGAGGCTCTCTTTTAGTTTACATTTTACAACAGCTGCTGATGGATACTACAAGAGCTCCTAGTTAGAATCTGAGCCCCATTAAAAGGTTATATGGAGAGAGGGCAAGGGAAGGGTTTTGAGATGGGCTTGTTCATCACTAGGGCTAGTTAAAATAGGATTATTAAATATTTTTTACTGATCTTTAGCCCTAAAAATTCCATATTTAAAGGATTTAAAAGTTTTTTTAAACCAGTGATACTAAAGTTTATTATGAGTTGTAGTGATTTATTGCCAACATTAGTAATAACAGTCCTCAAATATTATATATTAAAGCTTTGCTTATGCTAAAATAGGTTAATCAAGTATGTTGGTCAATTAATTAGGAATTTGGCATTTTAAATTATCCTCTGATCAACACTCTAGATCAGGGTCTTGACTTGGGGTTCCCTGTGGTGGTCTTTGGATAGATTCCAAAGGTTTAGTGTATTTTATTGGAAAGAATTATAATCTTATTTTCTTTAATATCTTAATTGAAATTTAGCATTCCCTTTAATGATGAATTAAAACAAAATATTTTGAAAAAAAGTTCCACAGACTTCATCAGATAAATTAAGATACCCTTTTCTAGATGACTACTTTCCACCATAAGTCAGTAAGATGACCTCCTGAATAAATAAGTTCTTAGACATGTTGAAATAGTTAAGTCAATGCTTTAAAATGAAAAGAAACCTCCTCTTTGTAGTAACATTTCTAAACTTCCTCTTGTACTAGCATAAGCGGATGCAATTCAGAATTTGTTGATGAATAATGTGTATTTACAATGAATCTGCTATATAAGAAGGTAATGTCAAGAAAAGGCCCCAGAAGTAACAATGGTACTCAAAATTTTATGATATTTTATAGATTTCTTAATGCCTGGACCCTTCTTTATTCAGTAAAGAATAAACATATGTTGCTGTGTATAGATTTTTCTCTTCATGAGACATAGACAAGGTATTTTTGCAGAAGTGGTGTTAAACTGAACATCTTTCCCCCAGTACTTTATAGTCTTTCTATTAATAGATATTAGAATAAATATTACTTTTTCAAGTTCATGACAGCTGAAAAACAAAGCCTCATTTACCTTGATTTTTAAGACTCTGTTAATGGAATGTCATTTGAAGAGATGTTTTAAAGAAACTGGTATTTTTAACTAATATTTTTTATATCAAAATATCTCCTCTTTCCCCTCCACCCCACTTTTTTGGATATTTGGGCTAATGCATTTAGATGAAAGATAGATTGGGTAGTGGAAAGGACATTGGAGAAGGAATACACTAAATTCTACCAGACAAGAGTCTCAGTTTCTCCATATGTAAATGGTGATAATATTTCTGCTAACTACTTCAAAGAGTTGCTATGATAAAAACCTTCTGTAAGACTTAAAGCACCATGCAAATATGGTATGTTATTATAATTAATAAAAATAATATTTTATCTGTATTAATATCACAGATACTTAATAGGACTGTGACCTCTACTCTCTGGTCAAAGATCTGCAAATCATAAATTGTAAGGATATCCCAAAGAAGAAGCAACTTTGGTTAACAGTAATGTCTATATTTGAACAGTTTTAATTTTTACATTTTTAATCACCCAACTTTTTTTCTTATATCGCATGTATTTCTTTTTTTTAAATTAAAGCTTTTAATTTTTAAAAAACATGCATAAATAATTCTGCAACATTAGCTCTTGTAAAACCTCGTGTTCCAGTTCCCCCTTCTCCCACCCTCCTCCTCTACATAGCAAGTAGTCCAATATATGTTAAACATGATAGAAAAAACATATATTTCTTAATATATCCATTCTTCTTCCACTACTCAACAATCAACCCTTATAAATAGAGATTAATAATGAAAGAGGGAAAAAGTACAGTTTTTATTGAAAACATCATTTATAAGCCATTTCCTCTAAATCTTTTTCTTATGACTCATTTTGATGTGCATTTTGATGACTCATTTTGAGGTGATTTCATTCTTGAAGATTTTGCCACTGAGTACAAACTGACTTTTTTCTATTATACTAGAAAGACTTCAAGTCATGTCTCAGCAGCAGATTGTGGTTGCTCTCTGAGGAGCAGCCTCACATGGCATAGATGAAACAATATTGACTATTATCAGAGGGATTTGGATTCAAATCCTACTATTTCTTCACTAGTAATGATTCATGGGATTTCTGGAGTAAGAGAAATTCTGCTGGAACAGGAAGAAATTCATGAAACTAAGACAAATTGTTCTCAGACCACTTTGGCTTCCTTCTGCTTCTTCAGTGATCATAATCAATAGCAAATTAAAAGAAAGGGTAATAATGAGAAATTGAAGCTGAAAAATACCCACTGAACAAAAGAACAGGCATTAATTAGCATAGATTGTTGCAATTTCCTAAGGAAATTTAACTAATGTAAGTGAATTACCATAAGAAGACCAAAAAGAATCTAGAAGTCATTTGAGCCACCAAAAACTTGATTTTCATTCTAATGGCAGACAAATGGTAGTTAAGAGCAAAACTATCATAAAAGAAAATAAAACCTTTTGGGGGGAATAAAATGGAGGAGGAAAGCTATATAGCTATATAAAGCTATATAAAAAAGTCAAATGTATAGACAGCTTGAGAAGAAATAAGAATTTTGTCAGGGATATATCAAAAGTATTTAAGGAAGGAGGACAATAAACACTAAATGGGATAATATTTGTCAAGATTTTTATAGTAATTTTCTCCATCAGTGACAGGAGAGCTACTTTAAGATCATATTTTACATTTGGGAAACCACAACTTTCTGCGCCTGCTAGGCTTTAACGCAACTCTCCAGATTCCAAGTGCAGCTCTTTCCACCGTACTATTTGCCTTTCATTTAAAGGCATTAGACCCAAATGTCCAAAAAAAAAAAAAAAAAAAAAGAGTGGAGGAATATTTTGATGATAAAGTGGTAGATGGAAATACTATTTTTTAAAAATGTCTTTTAATGCAACTGTTTCCTTAACAGCCTCTTAAAAATTTATATAAGACATTGTTTCGCCCATCATGAGTTTGAGAATTATTTTTGTTCTAATAATTTAATTGAAACCATTTGAGTATAATAAAGTATTTATTGGGGAGAAATGTTCATTTCTACTCATCTAAAGTTGTAGGACTGTCAATTTTTCTCTCTCTCTCTTTCTCCATTATCTCTGTCTCTGTTTCCTCTCAATATATATATATATATGTATAGTTTGGATCTATTGTATATATATGTATAGTTTGGATCTATTGTTCATCAGTGGAGAGGGATGCCCAAGGAGAGAATTCCCTCTATCAATGAAGATGAGTCTTGCCTCAGATTCCATAGCCAATATATATGGGAGTTAGGGCTGGCCAGTTTGACTCTGAGGCTGGCTCTCTATTCTTTCTCCTTATTTCTGCAGCATAGAATAGAGGATAAAATTCTGGATTCAGAATCAAAGAAAGCTGTGTACCTTAAAACATTAAACTAGTATTATAGCTTTTATTACTAATGGGTTAGATATTCAATGCATTTTTTAGAAGGTTACAGTTAAAATACACATTTGCCCTTCTGCCATTTTTTCTCCTCAAAGAGTAGTTTATAGGGTCATTTCATTGATACCTTTGAGAGTATGAGAGGTGGAACAGCTATATCTTAGCGTGTATGTATAAATGGATAATAATTCAGCCTTATGTAGTAATTTATATACATTATACAATGTAATATTTACAACTGTCCTGTGAGGCAGTAAGTATCATATGGGGTGTCCCTAAAGTCCCAGTGCAGTTTTATCCTTTAATAGCTTAAAATTTCATTAAGATTTTTGGGACATATTGCATTTGCTTTATGCATGAGGAAACTGAGGCTCAGAAAAGGCTCAGTGACTTATTAAAGTCACCAAACTAGTATCTGGCTGAACCAACATTCAAATCCAGATCTTCTCCCTGCAAATTCAACAATACAGCATTTTGTCTTATAGTTGTTATTTTCTTAAAGATATGGAGGATGACATATAGCTAAAGATGTCTGAGCAAGGGAAATGGGATTTCTGGAGTAAGAGAAATTCTGCTGGAACAGGAAGAAAAAATGATAAACTTTGGCTTTTTCAAAGCTTAAACTAGGACCAGTTGATGTTTACCTCTTTGTTACAAATTTTGCCATGTCACATAATCTGTTTTGCTTCATTTTGGTCTTAAATGATAACAATGCACTTAGACTTCTCTATCTGTGAATTTTCCTAACCTTTAATGAAACCAATATTTTTTTATTGTATATTTCAATAAAAAAGATTTACTTCAATCCTATGTGAATTTGCTGAGGGGATCTCTATCCCTGCATAATCTTCAGCAACATGCATGGAGAACTTATCCCCCCCTCCCAATCAATCCTTTAGTGTTATCTAGTTAAGTCTTTAAATTTGGTATTTAAGTTAAATACAAAATATGGTTCTTAGCAATATTTAAGGTCACTATTCATCGTGAAAAAATGTTAAAAGCATAGAAGTAGTGCGTGAAAAATCCATTATTAAGAAAAACATCCCCTTATCTACAATAGCAGTTACTTTGCCAAGATTTCAGTGCATTGTTGCAGTCTGTTATTGCCACTATTGTTAATATTTCCATTATAAGTCTCTATTCAGTATTCCCACCAATTTAGAATAGTGTATACATGTACTAAATTTTAGTCTACAGAAGTCTTGGGTTCTTAGTGATATCTTGAAACTACTGCCAAATAAATTCAAAAACTATATAAATGAAAATGTGCAGATCACTAAGTTTCAAATGTGTGGGGAAGATAAGCAGCTTATTGATGGGGAAGACTGGGAAGGGAAATTCAGTTTTGAATTTTAATCAATGGTGACCAGGATTTCAATGCTATTAATTCGAACACATGCTGAAATGGAAATCACAGGACAGGACAGTATCCCAAATGGCTCCCCATAGGCAAGTCTATCCAGAGAGTACCCTAGATTAAGGGAAATTCATGTTTAAAGACTTTAGGAGAAGAAAATTCTACAGTTACTATTTCTAAGTTACTCCATTCTTTAATAACTCTACTATGAAGAAAACATTTTTCTTACAATCAGCAAAAACTCCCATGATTTTACTCCATCTTATTCTAAATTCTTGAGAAAATGGCAAAATATTTAAAATCCTTGAGTTAATCATGTAAATGATCATTTTATAAAGAAGGGGGATGATACAAGGGATATAATAATAAGTGTGATAATTGGGATTGGAATCCAGAATGTCTGCCTCCTGAAAATTTTTTGCGTTGTACCATACTGTCCCTTCCATTCATAGTTTTGACACCCAACAATGATCAGTTCAACTATGCACTTTCTTTTGCCTTTGAATCCCTTGTTTCAAAATCCCATTGCTATTCATATTCTCCTGGCTTTCAATTTGGTATCACCTGCCTCAACATCTATTTTATACTCCTTCTAGAATCAGACCAATTGGATCTACTACAAATTCATGTTATATAATATGAAATACATTGATAATGAGTTATAATCAATGATTGGGAATGAAAGTATTAGCTTAGCCTTTTGGGAATTGCCTTGGGATGAATTGGTATCATCAAACTCAGTTAGATCAGGGAACCCTCTTTGCTAAATCTGAAAGTGGGAGCTTTATGGCAAATTATACTGATTTTTTTTTTTTTTGATGAGGCAATTGGGGGTAAAGACTTGTCCAGGTAATATAGCCAGGAAGTGTTAAGTATCTGAGGTCAAATTTGAACTCAAGTCCTCCTGACTTCAGGGCTGGTGCTTTATCCATTGTGCCACCTAGCTGCTCCCACTCTTTTTTTTTTTTTTTTTTTTTTTTTTGTTAAACACAAATAAGATACCAGTGATTTGAGAATGACATAGCCTCCAGAGATTAATCGACCATTTCCCTTCTTGTTCCCACAGATGTTTTTATCTTCTTTCTAATTTACAGATATTCTATTTTCTATTAGGTTTTATGACATTGTTCTTTCTTGGATGTCTTTCTAATTAACTAATCCTTCTCAGTTTTCTCTGATGAATCATCATGTCTCTACTTTTTAAAGAAAAGACATACCTTTATATCCCAGTTCTCTTTTATCTTCTCTTTGATGATTTTATCATTTTTCATAGGTTCAATAATCATCTCTGAGCAGTTTGACCTTGGACGTTATATATATGTATATATGTGCATGTACATATGTGTGTGTGTGTGTGTGTGTGTGTGTGTGTGCATGCAAATACTTTTGTACAGCTTTAATTTCTAATTTGAATTACAGGCTCACTTCTCTGTCTTTTTCTATTTGTCTCTGTCTAAATATTCCATTGATTTAGCAAACTCAACATATTTATTGTGAAGTCTAACTCCTATTTTTTTCTACTAAATCCTACTGCTATTCTTTGACACAATTTCATAATTTTATATTCATATTAAATTTTATTTATTTATATTAATATAATTAATAACTTTAGTGTTCCTAGAAGTTTCTCGCTTTTTAATTCCTCATATCCAGTGTTACCAAACCCATAGATTTTGTGCTCACACATATCCTGCATTCTGATCTACATCCCCTTTTTCCTACTACCTAAACTATTACTCTAATGTAGGCTTTAAAATCTCTCTTGGACTATTGTTATAGACCTCAAATTGATCTCTTTCCTTCCAATCTCTCCCTTTGACCATCTATCCTTCAAATAGCTGCCAAAATAATCTTCCTTAAAGCACAGGTATGAGCACATCACTTCCCTCCTCCAAACAATTCAATGTCTCCCCAGGGATTCTAGAATCAAATACAAACTCCTTATCCTGTCATTTCAAGCCATCCACAGTTTGCCTCCAGTCTACCTTTCCAACATTATGTTATATCTTATAAGAAGAGACCCCGTATTCTTATTTTCATGTTCAATCCCTTTCAAAGTTCAAAATGGACAAAAAGTTCTCTGATTTAATTTTATTCTTCTGTTTGACATTTGAAACATCTTATAATTTAATTGCATCCTATCTTTCTAGTCTTATTACGTATTACTTCCTTTCATGCATACTACATAGTCCAGTCAAACTTCCTGCAATATAGTCCTTTTTCATTTTCATCTCTTAGAATCTGCCAGTTTTCTTGGAGGCTCACCTTAAGTGCTATCTTCTATTTGAAATCTTTCCTAATTTCCCCAAGTTTTTATGTCTTTTGCCCAAATTATTTTGAATCTGTTTTGTGTATATGCTTACAGATTTACATGTTATTTTCTCTGGCTAGAATGTAAGCTTCTCAGTCAGGGCCTGCCTAGTCTTTGCATTTGTAACATCATTGCTGGATATGATGCTTAGCACTTAGTAGGTACTTAATTCTTATTGACTGTTTGACTATTGCTTTTGCAAACTCATAGAATTCAGTATTGTATTGCATTTATGATAATCCCTGGGGGTATTTTGTAGGGAGTGGAGCATTTTCTTTAATCTTTGGGATTCCACTTATTTTTTAAAATTTACTTAGCAATAATAATTTTTCAGCTTTCTGTTCATTGAAACAATTTTAATTTTATTACAAATTGTATTGCCAAAAGTTGTAGTAATGTATATTTTAAAAATAGACATTTTAGTGAGATTATCTCCTATCATTTGGGAACTGTGTAATGTTGATGAAATCACGATGGGGTTTTTTTGTGTCTCAGTTTTTTATTTCAGTTCTGCTTAAGGTTGATCCAATAAATGCTCTCAAGATTCTTAAAAGTAATAATATTTTAAACTTTAGAACATAAGCACAAAGTTCCAGAGTCATGAACTTAGAAGGGACTTAGAGTATCATTTTTTATAACCTCTCATTTGTAGATGAAGAAACTAAGGTTCAGGGAGACAAATTAATCTGTTTGAATATGAATAACAATTACTCCTTTCTAGACCTCTTTTCCTACTTTAACTAAGAGATAATAGTTATATTTAATCCATTCTTTTTCCTTTCCCCCCTCAACTTTGATTGTATCCTTTTGAAATAAAACAAAACTGCCTTTCTTAGAAAATATCATTTATATTTTTCCCAGCATATTGGAATTATTGTAATTGGAATTATTATTTCAGGCCCAAGGCAATGACATATTTCAACATCTACCATGGTTAATGGTTAGTTGTATATCTCCCAAGCCCAATTGATGTCATGCTTAGGTACATAAACTTTAGTACAATATTTCATGATAGCCAAAACATACACACACACACACACACACACACACACACACACACACACACACACACAAAGACAAGCTACAATATAACTGAAAATCAGATTGAGAGTTTTTTGAGAGCTGAGAGCTGAGACTTTTTTTGACCTTAGTATTCCTAATTCTTAGAACATAGTAGGTTTTTAATAAATTATTGTTAATTAAAAAGGAAGAGTAAATTCACTTAAACCTACTGACAACAATAATATTAGATATCTAGAGTGCCAGACAGGAAGACTCATTTTCTTGAATTCAAATTTAGTTTCAGACACTTACTACCATGTGTGAACCTTGGTGAGTCACTTAATTATGTTTGCCTCAATTTCCTCATTTGTAAAAGGAGATGAAGAAGGAATAACAAATCGTTCTATTATCTTTAGCAAGAAAACCTCAAATGGGTCATAAAGAGCTGAACATGACTAAAACATCTGAAAAACAGCAACAGTAACTGTAATTCAATATATTTAATTTTTTTTTTTTTAGTTAGTGATAGAGACAGAAATATACACACATGGTCAGAAACAGCAATAGGGATTGAGAAAGATAATTCGAGTGTCTTCTTATATGACCTAGGATCAAACTGAAAACTTCTATTTGACTAAGTTCCTTCATAACCTGGATTCCCTCCTACTTTTTCAATCATATCTTTACAACTCACTCCCCTCTATATTTACAGCAATCTATAATTCAGTGACACTGAAATTTTTACTTTGATCCTCTATAGTTTTTCTTCCCTTCTCTTCCTTCCTTCCTTCCTTCCTTCCTTCCTTCCTTCCTTCCTTCCTTCCTTCCTTCCTTCCTTCCTTCCTTCCTTCCTTCCTTTCTTTCCTTCTTTCTTTCTTTCCTTCTTTCTTTCTTCCTTCCTTCCTTCTTCCTTCCTTCCTTCCTTCCTTCCTTCCTTCCTTCCTTCCTTCCTTCCTTCCTTCCTTCCTTCCTTCCTTCCTTCCTTCCTTCCTTCCTTCCTTCCTTCCTTCCTTCTTCTTCCTTCTTTCTTCTTTCTTTCTTTCTTTCTTTCTTTCTTTCTTTCTTTTCTTTCTTTCTTTCTTTCTTTCTTTCTTTCTTTCTTTCTTTCTTTCTTTCTTTCTTTCTTTCTTTCTTTCTTTCTTTCTTTCTTTCTTTCTTTCTTTCTTTCTTGTTTCCTTTTGTAATGCAATTGGGATTAAGTGATTTGGTCAGATTCACAAAGCTAGGAAGTGGTAGGTGTGTGAGTCCAGATTGAACTCCTGACTTCAGGGCCTGTGCTGTGCAATCTAGCTGTCCCACCCCTCTATAGTTTTTTACTAGTTGTCACCAATGCCTGGAATACTTTCCTTCTTTGTTTCTGTTTACTGACTTCCCTAGTTCATTCAAAACTCACTTCAAAACTATCTTTTGAAGAATACATTTCCTGATGTTCTCCATTACTATTGTTATATCTTTCAGATTACCTTCTCTTATATATATTGTAATTCCATTTTTATGCATATTGTTTCACTCATTAGGATTTGAGTTCTTGAAAGTTGGAGCAGTTTTGGTCTTTCTTTGTATCTCCAGATTTTGGTGAAATGTTTGATGCATAGTAATCACTAAATACTTGTTCCTAACTAAGGAATTGTAGGTAGTGAGCCAGCTTCAGAATTGAGAAGGCCTGAGTCAAGTTCTATCTCTGACACATCTATGCTGTGTGTTCAGGGCAAAGCATTTAACTTTGTATATATTATTCCAATTAACTATTACAACTTTTGATTTGGAGAGCAAATGCAGGTCTCCTTCCTCATTGGTTGTTCCTTCTATTGATGATTTTTCCCCTTTATTTTTTAAATAATAGTTTTTTTTTTAATTTTCAAATTATATGCAAAGATAGTTTTCAACATTTACCCTTGTAAAACTTTGTATTCCAAAATTTTCTCACTCCTTTCCCCTAATCCCTTCCCCTAGACAGAAAGTTATCCAATATATGTTAAACATGTGCAATACTTCCACATGTGCATATTTCCACATTTATCATGCTGCACGAGAAAACTCAGATCAAAAAGGAAAAACAAATCAGAAAAAAAACAAGCAAACAACAAAAAAGATGAAAATTCTATGTTGTGTTACACATTCAGTCCCCACAGTCCCCTCTCTGGGTGCAGAGGACTCTCCATCACAAGTGTATTGGGATTGGCTTGAATCACCTCATTGTTGAAAAGGGCCATGTCCATCAGAACTGATCATCACATAATCTTGTTTCTGTGTTCAACTCACTTCTACTCACTTCACTTAACATCATTTCATATAAGTGTCTCCTCCAGGCTTTTCTGAAATAATCCTGCTGATCGTTTCATATAGAACAATAATATTCCCAACATTCATATACCATAACTTTTTTCAGCTATTCTTCAACTAATGGGCATCCACTCAGTTTCCAGTACCTTGCCACCACAAAAAAGAGCTGCCACAAATATTTTTGCACCTTTGGGTCCCTTTCCTTTTTTATGATCTCTTTGGGATACAGACTCAGTAGATTCACTATTGGATCAAAGGATATGCACAATTTGATAGTCTTCGGGGCAGTTATTGATGACATTTTGTGCTAATTTTTAGCTTTTTGCATAATGATGAATAGCCTTGTTGAAAAGATCATTAATATTTGGTTAAATAGCTATTTTGGAGTGGCAAAGGTGCTAGGCTGAAAGACCTGGGCAACAAGCATGCTTTATGTCCAAGATGTCTGGTATGTCGGTGATCCTTTACATATTGAGATCTGAGTCATAGTGAACCACTGTGTTTCCCTCAATCTGGAAATAAGAATGCATATTTTTTATCTTCCTTTGATTCCCTTTCAGGCTAAAGGTGAAAAGAAAAAGCAAAATGTGTCTACCTTTGACTCCTGCTATATGCTAATTCATTTTTTCAGGAGACACATCTTTGGGGTAAGATTGATTTGGTTTCTGGATTTTTCTAGCTTAGGGACCACTGCTTCTGATATGTTACTTTTTCTTCTTGCTCAACACTGATGCCCAGGGGCTTCTGAGCACCACATTTCATTGAAGGAGTAAAAAATATCATATTAATGTTTAATCTTAATATTTTAATCCTATTTAAGCAACAATATAGGTGGGCATGTCAGGGATCCTTATCTTACCTGTTCTTATATAATGCTCAGAATGGATCACTGGTACATAACAGAATACTTTTACAAAGTTCAGGAATATACCAAACAAATGAAAGTGTCAACAGTATATTCTACTTATTAATGGATAAACAACATTTCTGTCTATATTGAAATCATATGTATCTGAAGCTTCTTACCATTATATTCCCAATATGATCAAAACTCACTAATGACATAATGGTCTATCATTTGGGCTGTAATTTTGCGCCCTAAAACACTGTTCTAGTGTATTATATTGTAAACACCATTGGACTGGAAGTTAGATGATCTAGTTTTTAGTAACTGTATTGCCTGCCATTAAATGGTGCTCTGTACTTTCGTAATCATTTCATTTCTCTGGGCTTCAGTTCTATAAAATGAGGATGTTGGGCCGAATTATCTCTAACCTTCTTTCAACTCTAACATTCAAAAATTTGATGATTTTGTTGGTGAACATTCTTATTCCCAGGACTCTCTAGAACAAAGGGTGAGTGTCTTCTAGGTATATAACACTTATAAACATCAATTTTCCTCTAAGGGTTCTGATATTCTACCTAAGCTATTTGGCTTCTCTCAGCTAATTGCTTCTTTTCTCTTGTGACCTTTGAGTTTGGAGGCAGGGGGAAGTGTGTGTGTGTGTGTGTGTGAGAAATAGAAATAACCCTCCCTCATCCTTGGCTTTGAGTAAAATACTTCCTTCAAGTCTGTTTCCCTCGGTCATGATGTTCCCCCCCACCCCCTAAAAATCAATGTGAAAATTATGCATTTTGATTTTTAATCTCTAACTAGAGAGGCTAATAGCTTCTTGTTTTCTGTTACCAAGGCACCAACTAAATCTTACTACCTTAGTTTTTGACTGAAATTTAGGTCACACGGGGATGAACCTCTTTGTCTCTCTGCTCTCTAGACAATAATAAAGCACAATATAGACCAATAATACACTATAGTCCACTTCCTCCTAAGGGAAGTCATAAACTAAGCTGAATATGTTCAAATCATGAATCTTCAAAAAACAAACACTATCTGTTGCAGTCAGGAAAAGCATACCAGCACTATTTGGAGGAGATGTTCCACAAATTTCGGTTGGCAACTTGTGAAGGCTATAACACCGATTCCATATGTCTCCTGCAAAGCCACAGGAAATCCATGCTGCTCACATCAGGACGCTAAAATATTATAAGATTTACTGCTCAGCAGGGGGACATTTAAAAACTACTAAAGAAAAGTACTTGGCATCACTAATTTAAATATGTGCCATGCTGAGGGGCAAAAACACAGAGTTGTTTTCCTAACTGGTTTTGTTTTGTGTGACTGTAAAGTTAAGCCATACAATGAGGGACAGAGGGATTGCATTCTCACCTTTTCTGCCCTTGTGTGGAACAGATCCAGGGTGATGAGGAGCAAGATAAGAAAATACTCTAGTGAGTCTCTCTAATGACAAGACTACTCTGTTCTCAGATGTCTCAACAGCTTGTTTCATTATAGCTCCATACTTTACCAACATGTAGGGTGCCAGAATCGGTGAGGGTGGGAATGGGAGGTGAGGGGGTGGTGTGCTAAGTGTTTTGCTGAATCAGCAATATAGATTTGGACTACAGGCATGAACCTCTTTGCATATTGCAAACATTGTCTTTTTTTCCTTCTTTTTTTTAAAAACATATATTAATAAAATCACTTATTATTTTCACATTTCTAATTTAAACAAAAATTGACAATACTATTAATATATTAGGTGGGCTTTAGGTTACAAACATTTTCAAAACATGGTACCAGTGATGATGTTGTTACTTGAAATCTTTTTCATTCCCTAATCAAGATTACAAAAATTTAATAGGTGAGATAGGATATTTTATTTTAGAGTGCTTATTTTAAAAAAATAATTAAAAAATAAGCTAAACATGCAAGCTTATGAGGAATTTTTTCTAGAAAATTCATCTCTATTTTAATTACTATTATTAATACAAATGGTAATTTCATCTCAATCACTCTTCAAAGTACTTTGGCATTTGAAAAACATGTTCTGAAGTAAAATAGATGAGCCTATGTTCTGTCCCCATATTGTCACATAATTTTGCAAGAAACTTTTTTTTTTCCTTCTTTTTTAATGCCTGAGGTAAGATTTGTTCATCTATTGTCTGGTCCAAAATTCAGAAAATTGAAATTGTAGTAGGAGTTCTAATTACCCCAGTTCTGTTAGTCATTGTCCTAAATGTGGTATTTGATTAGCACCAGAGAGAGTACTGACTACTGACAGAAGGAGCAGGGATTGATAGTTCTTATTTATGCACATTTCACTCATAACACAATGCAATGCCCACCTGAGTGCATGATACTGTTTTATAAGGAGAACAGCCATCTGTTGGGATAAGGGGGAAAAGAATATAAGTATCCTGAGTAGAATCTAACTATCTTTTGATAGTCAATACCCATTTTAGACTCTAACATAGTTTTAGGTCTACAAAACCTTGGGAAAGTAAAGGAGAAGATGAGGAGTTATATTATTAGAGTCATCAAAGAGAAGTCAAATTTATACCACTCCAGATGGTAGTGAGTTAGTTTTTAAAGCAAAGGGAGTAAATTCTTTTGACCACAATGCTACAGGAAAATCTATAACTCTCTCCTATCCTCTTTCACTGGGTTGGTTTATCCTCTGGTTGTGACTGGGGAGTAACTTTCAATTAAACCAATAGATTCTTTTCTGCTTCCTATATCCCAGAATTGAGAAATAATGAAAATGTATGTGTGGTACTAGTTGATTCTTATTGGATACTAGAATAATATACAACCTTAGATGTTTAGAGGAAGAATACTTAACTTAGGAAAATGGACTATTTTACCCCTTCCATCACTCTTAATCCTTATTCTTTTCAAATTTAGTTGAGGAATTTGTTCTTATGTTGGCAGGTTTAGGAAATCAGAAGTCACTTAAGTCTCTACTAACTTGTCACCATTTGACTATTCTTGAAGAGTTCATCTTGATCATCAGATTTAAAAGGTCCAAGGATCTTAAAGATTTTCTTTTCTAACTTTTTAATTTTACAAATGAGGGAACTGCTGCCAAGATGAAGACATTACTACTCCATTTAGCTTGAATTCAACACTTCAATCTGACATGCTCTGCCATATCCTAATATTTCAGTGATATTATGGCTATATAAACTAACTAGATCTATGTTTTAATTCCAAGCCTCTTGCTCGTGTGCACATGCACATTGGAGATAGTTGTCTAATTTGTTTATCTGGAAGCTCTCCTTATTAACAGTCCAGGCTGATTACCATTTTCTCTGGAATTCAGGCCCTTTTAATGGCCCCATTTAAATGAACTTTACCACTACTAATTTATTTAGTCATAGTGGACATAAAGGTTATACATCATTTTATCCTTTATCATATCTATTCTTTGAGCTAGTTTTCATAATGAGATGGCATTTATTAAATGTAGAGAGTGTTAATTTTCTTTTTATCATTGGCTACTCTTTTAAAAATTATTTTAATGGGACTTAACCAATTAAGTCAGATGCTTTATCAATTGGATCTCAAATTGTATACCTAAGGAGTATCAGTTTTGAAATGATTGAAATACAAAATTTAAATGTTCAAATCTCATAATTTTATTATGTCTTTTTTCTTTTCTATCCTAAATCAGATGAAAAAAAAAATATATCAGTAACTCAAACCTGTGAATTCTGATTTAGTTTAAACCATTTTTCCTCTCAAGATAACATCAGTTATTGAGGTTACTTGCTATGTGATTCTTCCTCAAGTGGTTTAATAAATAGAAAGTATGAATGCTAATAGATACAAAAATATTTGAATGCAGAAGGAGCTAAAGAGTTAACTGACCATCATCAATTACAACATCAGAGGGGGGTGATTAACATTGGAATTGCAGGGAGGTTTTTAATTTAGCTGAGTAGAGGAGCCGCCCCCAGTTTAGCCAAGCTCATAATATCATGCACAACTTACTGATTCCTCTTTTTACCATCCACAGCCATTCAGAGATATTGCATGTGGGGAAAGCACCAAATGGACCGAAGGACATTCTAATCTGTCTATAAATCCACCAGAGAATTATCATCTTCACACAATTTTAGAGCGAGAGAGTTGGAAAGCAAGCACCCTGACAAAAATTAAAGAAAGCAAACAATGAAAACACAAACCAAATATAAAGTCTAATTTTTGAAGAAGGTCAAGATGTGCATGAGGCTAGTTCTATCATGGCAGTCACTATTTGCAGATAGAGTTGTGGCATTTTGTAATGATGATCTTTGATATTTCTATATAGCAATTGAATGGTTCGAAATGAATTTTTCCTTTCCTCTTTCTTTAGAGACAGTGTGAAGTAGTGGATTGAGCACTAGGCTTTTGGAATCATTGAGACCCAAGTTCCATCCCTGACTGGGACACTTAATGGTTCTGTTCTCCTGAGCAAGCCACTGAATCTCTTGAACTCACAGTTTCCTCAGTAAATTAGAACAGTAAAATTTCCTCAGTAAAATTAGAACATTGGACTTGATAATATCTATCATATGTTCCATCTTTAATTCTACAACCCTTCTGAGCCTCATGTGTGTACATTTTCCTGGAGTCTCCACATCCTATACCAATATCTTCCTTAAGAACAGAAAGATGGTACTGCAACACTTCTGGGCAGATACAACATATATACAATATGTATAACAGATACATATATATATCTATATGTATATATATACATATAGATATATATATCATAATGTTTAGGGTTGGTAACTCAAAGTGTTCTCTGGCAAAAGAGAGGATTCCTAGGAGTGATCTCATAGCTCTGTGAAGTTAATGACAGAAGGAATATTAAAATTGTACATATATATACAAATACTCCCTTACATACTTATACATGAATGCTAGGCACACACACATGTGTAGTTTATGTACAGTAACAATGTAATTGTATTGAATATTATCATAAACTCAAAATAAATATTTATGAATATTTAATTTGCATGTTAGTATTTAAGCAAATCTTCCTCAGTAATATGTAATCAATGTTTCTGAGCTGTTTCATCACTAGTATATAAATGAGTATTTGCTAAGCTAACAGGTCACTTTTTCTGATATACAATGTTAAAGTTCAAATCAGGATTGTGTGCACTTTTGCTTATGGGTGCCCTACAAATACACTCCCTTCAATGTAGTTGGGCTATAGTTAACTGTTGCAAAGCTTCTTAATTAAATTAGGAATAATGAAATATTTTCAAGGTTTCCATTAAGAACATTTACTGATGAATAGTTTATTCTTTTTAGACAGAAACTTGATTTAATTCAAGATTCTGATTACATTGCCCTATCATAGTGGGGGTGGCCTTGTCAAAATAATGATCATCTTCAATTCAGTAATTTGAAAATTGCCAACTTTCTCCCTTGTTTAATAGACTTCAAAACAGTAAACTAAAATAATCAGAGTAGAGAAAGCTTCAGTTTGAGTTATGTTGTATTTTCAACTTGAATTTTGCTCTGTAAATCTTTTCATTAGGATTGCCGTTAGAAGGCATAAGACAATGAACTCATTTAATGCTTATTCACAAATATGTCTGAAAATATTTGTTATTTCTTTCAGTCTCATTTGTGTTGGTTCAAAAAATATTTTTACTCTCTAGATGCCAAAGAACTGTCTTTATTTGCAGATTTAAAAAATGCCATGGAGGACATTTCCTGAAAGTGAAAGCAAATATTTGAAATGATTTGAATGTAATTAGAGGGATTTTTTTTTCCTATTAGATATCATTAGGAGTAACTACTTTCTGATTTTTGAAAGTTATATTCTATATTTCATTCTAGAACTGGTTGATTCATTTTGATATATTCAGATAATATCATCTGAATGTCCTTTGCAAAGGACAATCTTCCAGAGAAGAAAAGATTAAAGGGCAAAAGTATGATTTTTGAAATATGTAAACAATACTTTAATGTAGTATTTTAACAAAAAAATTAGTTTTATTATCTTTTGAAAACATTTAGTGCTTTAAAGAAGCATCTGGAATGCCTTTTATTCTAATCTACAAGATGTTTCATATAAGAAATGATTAATTTTAAAAAGTAATTTCTAAATAGATGAAAGAGAAAATGTTAAATAATTTTAAAAAGGCTGCATTCTTTCAGATTCTGTACTAATGTCATCAATAAGAAATCTCCTAAATATATGAAATACTAAAGTACTTATTGTCAGCATTCAAGCAGTGAAATGGTTAATTCTTGGACTCTTTCATCTATGGCAGGTGCTAGTTGCAGGTTGCAATGATTTCAAAAGCTTTTAAAAAGAACAATGAAATATTGAGAATTAAAGATAGAGCAAGAAACATCTTCCCAACTTTTTTCTAGGCTATCGCTTAAAGATTGCTCTAGTTATCTGAAAATAATTGAAATCTTTCTAGAAAGATAATTTAACTTGTTTATAATAATTCTAAATAATAAGCAGAATTAAGAAAATAATTTTATTTTATTTTAAAATTAGATAAAATTATTTTTATAAATGTAGGCCATTTATAACTGCAAGTTCACTTAATTTAGTTTTGTAAATAATAACAAAAATAATACAAACTAGTTAATTTTTGAAAAAGTATCTTAATTTAAGTGTAAAGTTATATTATTTTCATGTTTGGGATTTTCATTAGAAATGTAACATTTTATTGTTTTTTCAGTTTTTCCATTAGTTATTTGTTAAGATAAATTTATTTTGAAAAAGTAAGGAAATGTGTTTTTATTTATTAATGCAGCAAATAAATGTAATTCTCATTCTTTTGAGTCTACCGGTATTACAAATTTAGCTTTTGTGAATTTAATCAGTTTATTGGAATTTACTATGTGAATAGTAATTGACTAAGTATTTAAAAATATGTTTTGGCATTCTGAATATTAAAGCATTTCCCAAATTGGAAATATTCTAGCTAGTCTTATCACAAATTTCTTCTACTTGTAGCAGATAAAATTTTGTACAATTTTGATAGAATGATTTCCTTTTTATGGAGAACAAGCACAAATATTGACAAAAATGATGAGAAATAAAATTATTATTAGCCAGCTTTCAGAGTTGTTTTTAACCTATCATTATTAAGGTTATTTTGATAATGATTTAACATTCTATTTAGTTTGTTCTATTAGAACAGGAAAACATCTTTGAAAATACCATGTAATAAGTTCATTTGATGTATATATTCAGAGATAATTCAAATATTTTAATACATTCAAATGTTGTATTATTTTATGTGCTATTTTAGAAATGTGCTATTTTAGAAAGAGTTTAACATAATGTTTTCTTCAGTATATCTTAAATATACTAAAGATAAATAATTTAAAGTAGTAATATTAGAAGCAATCTACTTTAGAAAAGTAGTGAATCTAATGAAATATGAAATCATTTCCCAAATTTTAGATATTTGCAGAATTATTATCATGTTTGAATACAATGAAAACCCGATGTTTATATATCTATGTCCTAGTGTAAGTATAACTACAAATAACAATTGATTTCTATCTTTCTTCCTAAAAAATAATTTGGTAATAATTTTCATCTGCTGCTTCCCTCATAGTATTTGAATTATTCCTAACCCACCAATAAGATAAAAAAAAAAAAAAAAAAAAAACCCGGATACTGGCCATAGTTAATTAAGATCACAAAGAACTCATGAACAATGAATTTCATTCACTGGAAGGTATAATTAAATTAGAACTCCACATTAAAATAACTGTTGACACAGGAAGCAGTGAAAATCTTAGAAATAAAATGCTGGCTTTCCTTTTAAAATATTGGGGTAGTACAATTTTTTTTTCAGGAAAGGGGAAAAATCCTAAACAGATCAAATTTGAAATTTTCAATTGTTTTATGTCAATATTAAAATATAGCTTTACTCCTTTTGTCTTTTATTTATTTTCCTTGATAAATTATTTCTTAGGAGTCTGCAAGATTCAATTCACTTTATATGCTTTATGCTATACTTTTTTTTTTAAATAAGGGCAATATTTTCAGATAGAGAATTAATAAAACCTTTAAATTTTTTTCATATGTAGTCAATATAGAACAAGGACATTTTCTTCCAGTTACAGAGCTTTCGAGCGCATATTCATCCTTTTAAAATACTTCCTTTCTAAAGCAAAATTCCCTGGGGGATGGGAAGGAGGGAACACTTTCCCAAGAAAGTCCAAAGACTGTATCAGTTTCTAAATTCATTCTCTTTACAATTTATAAACAAGCTCCTCTTGCCCAAATTCTTATGCTTCAAATAAATAATTTCATATTACAAATAAATAATTTTGACTGGAGAAAATATAATTTTTCAGGACAAAGTTTAAAAAGAAAGCATTCCCCAAACTGGAAATATTCTAGCCTTATCACATATCTGATTTAAAAATAGTAAAATGTTATGGCAGCTCTATACTGATTTCCGCATGATGGTAAATTGAAAACTAATAAATTCTTCTTCAGAAAGTTTCATATAAAACAAATATTTTCTTCTGAAACAGAAACTATTGAAATGTTAAATCAATCTTAATTATTTCAATATTAAGCCTTAAGGTACAATTTTTGACTTAAGCTTAACTTGCACACAAAGTATGTTTTTTTTTCCCCACAAAGGTAATTAGTATAATTAATTAATTATTCAGTAATTCAAACTCAGGTTAACAAACTTCCATATATAAGAGTAAAAAAAAATGTCCTTCATTCACACTGGGCTTTATAAGCCTATAAAACTCTTCAAAGAACCCCAAGATATCAAGCAATCTTTTATTTAGCTAAACCTACCCCCCACCTTCACTCTTATTCATACTTAAATACTCAGTATGCTCACAGCTTGGAAAAAAGCTAGAAAGCCTTAATGGATCACTGATTTTAACTAAAGAAGTAGGTGCATACCCCTTACAAATGAATTCAAAACAATTTTTGTTTTAGCATTAATAGTTTTCATCAAATGAAAACAAGCTTCTTATTGCAGGGGAGCAAAGTCTTCAATAGGGCACTTATTAACATATCTTTTATTTTAAATTCAAGGACAAACATCTAAAACAATATATATTACCTTTGAACAATGGTGTAGTTGCCCCCCACCCCCAATTTTCTAATATTTCAGCATTGGACTTCTTTTCAGCAAAGGGTAATATAAACCTAAGTACAAAGTGAAGGACTAAGCAAAAACAGCAGGGATATATAAAATCAATTTGAGGAAAACAACATTTAATCTTTTCAGAGTTTCGAACTAATGGAGTGAATGTTCTATACCCTTTCATTTCTCCTGAGATATATTCTCAGCCTAGGTACTATGGCAATAGAAAATACATATATGATGAAAGAAAATAGGGTGCACATCTGTATTATGAACTGGCCAACTCAGGGGTTATCCATTTCAAAGATGTTTATATATTCTAGGTAAGGTTATCATAATCAACAGACAGAAGCAAATTTAAAAAGGAAGTTATTAGAATTTAAAAATTTTCCTTTGACAATTTTTTTTTAAAGAACTGAGTTTGATTTTTGTTTTTATTTCTAAAACAATTGTATAGCTTCCTTTTGAAGAGAAGTAATAATGTTAATTTTCTCTCTCTCTCCCCCCACACTTTTTTGGTTGAGTGGTCCTGAATCCCAACAATTTCCTTTAAAGAAGGGCTTTTTTTCCCTACATTTCCAAACATGTTGCAAATTGATAATTGACAATGAGGAGAATTTTGTCCATTGTTAGGCCTCTAGTGATAAAGATAAATGCTTTTAGGAACTAAAAGATAAGATTGACATGATTAATATATGCTAAAAAACTTCACAGTCACATTTTCATATCAATTTTATTTTCTTTTTAAAATCTTTAACATTTGACACTTTGCTAGTTGTAAAACATATGTTACATGATAGTTTGTGTACAATAGATCAGTTAGTGACCTAGGTAGGAGATCAGAGTCTGCTCTAGCGAAATGATTATATAATATGATTTCAAAACTTTTGCAAAAAGTACTTTTATTCTTTAAAATGGACTAGACTCTTCCTAATTTTTGATGTATTTAAAAGGAAGACAAATTTTTTTGGGAAAAATTTGATGATCTTTGACAAGAACGTTTTCTAGAGACATTACCTAGAAAATGTAATATATAGAAAATGTGGTATGTCTTTAAAATACTCTACCAAGATTATTTCTGTCCCCTATGTGATGGTTTGATGGCTGTCTTTTGCCATTTCAAATCAAAATTTCACAAAGGGCACTTTGCCCTGGAAAGTAGCCTCCATATATTTTTGGCAACACATCACTGGGACATATTGTCAAGTCCAACTCAAATAGTAATCACACATCCAGGAAGAGAGAAGCACTTCTTGTCTCTCTTTTTTTCTGACCTGCTCTGAATAAACAGGTAAGAACATGAAGAAATATGTTAAAACTCTCTTATGTCTATGTCCTCTGTGTCTGACACCTGTCAGATGGAAAAAAGCAAGAGATGCTGTTATCAATTACAGGAGAGCAGTGCTAGCACTGGTTTGTTGCCATGATGGTCAAGGTCTCCATACTTTTTAAAAAAGAACACTGTTTTTATTAAAGAAGATTAAGAAAAAATATTTTTAATTGTTTGCAGAAAAATACTATCCCTAATATCTCCTGGAAGACATCTTGATAGAATAAGTAGATAGTTTTGGAAGTCAAGAAGCATTCATTAAATTCTAAGAATATAATCACCATTCTGCATAGCAATACATTCCCTAAATGAAGCCCTAAAACCATCAAAATGTGTTGAAAAACTCACATATCTAGAGGGTCATTCTAAGTAGCAACAATTGAAAATGGTAATTCTGATTTCCTGACCAAATAAAATTTATTTTCATTTCTTGTTCTAAGAAACTAATTTTATTATGTAACCTCATTATAGAAGAATTGTGTAAGTGTCATTTTGTTTATGGTAAGAACTCAATTCTTAGGGCAATGTTAGCCTGTGCTTTTATCTAATTTATTCCTTTTTATTTAAATAGGATCATTTGGGTAGTGACAGTTAGTAAATGCAGTTAGTGGAACTCCTGCTATTACTGAAACCACACAAGATATTACTTGATACAAATGCCATTTATGATTATTAAAATAATAACTATTTATGAAATTTGTGAAAAATACCTGTGAAATTCAAGATCAGTTATTTGTATCTTTAGAAAATGGGAGGATATGAAATCTTCCTATGACACATCAAAGCATTTCTTCCTTGAGCCTGCAACATATATTCTCATCAAGATGTTTCATATAAGTCTTAGGATTGCTATTTTATTTGCACAATTTTATTGTGCATCTTAAAGAATTCCTCATATGATACATTGATTCACCAATTATATTAAAACATTTACAATTTTTCCATATGTCAGTCATTCCATATTTAAGATAGAACAAGGTTTTTGACTACTTTCACGGGGGCTATAGTGCCTATCTCATTTTTCACATTTCTAATTTTTTTCTCTAAGTGATCCCCTTTTGTATTGGTTTGGAAAGTCCCTTATATTTTATTGGATATTTTTAGTATTTTGGGCAATCAAATACTGTGAATTATGGAAAACTGTTTAAGTCCAATTTTTATATAAATGTTATATACATAAATGTATATCTATAATATATATATATATGTAATACATAAAAGCTTTAAAATAATTTGTCATATGTTAGAGAGACTCAGGACATTATCAAAATCAATCCTTACACAAGAATGGGAACTTTTTAATTAACATATGGCACCAAATTTTGTGTTATCACTGAACTACAATTTAGGTTCAGGACATGTGAAAGCTTTGAAGTAATTTGGAAAAATAATTCTCCCCCTACCCACCTCAAAAAAAGAGGAAGAAACCAACAAACATCACTATTAGCCCCTAAAAAATTAACATCGGTTTTGCTAATCAAGGATTTCATTTTCACATTAAGCCAAGGCCATAAAGGAAGGCTATGTTGCAAAAGACCCACAAAAATATTTGTTAAACAAAGTCAAAATTAGTGACAAGCGAAATCAAGTTTCCTTTGTGGTTGATTTTCAGCCGGCTGTATCCAAATATAAAAGAGCCATCAAAGAAAGATATCCATTAATTATTAACTCAGAACAACTTCAGAAAGCAGAGTCCTTAAACTTCCATTGACACCATTCTGGCAGCTCCCTAATTGTGGAAAGTTGTTGGTAAGAGTTGCATTAAACCCAGCATGCCATCAATCCTGGTTTTAATTGCAACTCAAGGTTTGCATATTACAACATACTGGAATACATATGTAAAAAAAGCTATGATTTTTGTAGTCATCTTTAAAAGTAACATTTACAATCTCACATGCTGCATAATTTCCTGGGTTACTCTACCTCTGTTCACCATACAATAGGGTGTCAACAGTCTAATTGCAATATACCCAATGCAGAAAGCCACCCAAAATTTCTGTGGAACAAAGATTAACTGTTTTTTGTTTGTTTGTTTGTTTGTTTTATTTTTAAAGAAAAATGGAACAACCTGTAGCTTAAACCATTTAAACCTGGAGATTATTCCCTGACTTTTTTCTTTTGATTCTTATTATTAGAAGAGGAACTACTTAATGTAAGTGAAATTTTTAAAAATGCTAAAGTGTTCAGGCTGCTTTATATGCCAGATAGAAAATACAGGTTCTGCATATAAGTATTAATGTTTTAATGATGTTTTATTGAATTGGAGAGCCTTTTTCTCATCTTTAACTCTATTCATGTCTTATAATCCAAATGCTGGTCTAACTCATGTCTAGGAAAGCATCTTTTACAAACGATTGAAAAAGGAAACGATGAGGTTGCTAATTCAAAGTTTGAGTTTGGTTTTATGAAGTTATTTCAGTGAATGCATACCAAAGGTAAAAGTAACTTCATTCAAGATAATTTTTAATCATTTGGCCTCATTGTAAAATACCAGTTGTTTTGAGAATACTCATTGAAAGTGTCTCTAGTATAAAATGAAGTCAGAATACTTATAATTGTATAACAACTTAAGCATTAGAATTCCTAAGCATGTCCTAGAAAAGAAGCCTTGCAAAAATAGTTTATTGAAAATGTATCTCCAAATGCAGCCTATATAAAAAAAGTAGAATTCTGCCTGTTAATAAGACTTTAAGACATAGCCATGTTTATCCATTGAAAAAATAGTAATCTGATATGAAAGAACATTATCTTTCACTATTCCTTGTATTCTGTACTCATTCATATAATCTGTCCTGTTTCCTTCTCTTATTTTGTTTCTTTGCTCAAAAACCTAATACATACTAAGTAAATATTTTCAGCTTAAAAATATGAACTGGACAATCTTCATTTTATTGGAAACATTGGACAATTGATATAATGGTAAAAATAAAACACAAAAATAATATTGAGAATGGATGACAAAAATTTACTAGATCAATCTGATTTCTCTGAGCTTTCCACCCCCCATCAGCTATAATCCCTTTGACCACCCACAATTCTTCAACTTGTCTTTTGATAATCACACAAATGGAATTATGAAAAAAAATCAAAATGTTAACTTTTCAAACAAATAAAAAGAGAACAGGATGAGGAGAAGTGTATATCTGTCTGATGATGCACATTTAAAGGTTTCATCTCTTTACTATATTTGATTAAAGGCCTGGTATTGAGCTAAGCAGAAAATCCTGCAGAATAATTA
This sequence comes from Sminthopsis crassicaudata, assembly GCF_048593235.1. Classification (NCBI taxonomy): domain Eukaryota; kingdom Metazoa; phylum Chordata; class Mammalia; order Dasyuromorphia; family Dasyuridae; genus Sminthopsis; species Sminthopsis crassicaudata. Next base: position 556,644,339 of record NC_133618.1, on the reverse strand, counting down.
CTGGCTGGTTTTTTTCCCCTTCTTTAAATGAAAGCTTAAATGGGGGAAAAATGGAATGTCAGTCAGAAACTGGTTCATACCAATCACAATAATTATAATCTATTAGAATTAAGCCATAATTATTAGAATTTCTTCTTTTCTCCTACCTTTGATGGCCTGTTTCATCTGTTTCATTAAAGCTGTAATTTTTACAGATGCTCTTGATGTTCCTATGTTTTCATCAGTGTATAAGACAGCCTAAAGGGAAAAAATGGCTCTTTGCCTATAGAAATGTATGTTAATATAATAGTTACTTGAAGCAAGAAACTTCTGGAATATGTGTGCCTGAGTGTCTATAGTTGTCTTTATTTAGGCCTGTCCAGCATTTTGTTGTCCTCCAGCCTTGCCTGGCAGCTGGACCCTGACCTTCAAGTTCTTTTTTTAAGGAAAAAAAAAAGAAAGAGAAAAAAAAGAATTCTTTTCAGATTCCCTGTTCCTCCCTTCTTACCCTCCCACTGACACCATCCTATTCAGTACTGGAGATAACTTTATTCATCTACACATCATTGTATCAAATTCAATAGGCAAACTGCTTCAACATGCTTCAGACCTGGACTGGACAGTTATGTCTTCATTCAGTAACTCCCCCCCCCCCCCACACACCATGCAATGTGATTTTTATCACAGTCTTTTTAGACAAGAAATGTGCACAACTACCAAAAATAATTTTAAATGAATGTTTTTTTTAATATATTGGGCTTCTATACTTATCCATATGTGCATATGTAGTTATTTGTATGTATATATCTATACATCTGTACACACACACACACACACACACACACACACACACACACACACATATATATATATATATATATATATATGTTGGCTCCCCCTTAACCTCCCCCCCCCTTAAAAATTCTCCTTACTGGTAAATACATTATCTCCACTCTGATCTGGTTACATAAAACCTCAGCTAATGTAAATTGCAAAGGAAGGAGGAAATCGGTTTATATATTAAAGCAGCACAAGTCTGAGAGATAGATTTTGATGAAAAATATGCTTACATCCCAAGAATTTTCTTTGCTCTGAAATTAAGAGCATGAAACCACTTGTTTCTATGAGGCCATACTGGTGTGCAAATTGCATGAGGAATTGAAATGAAGAATTCTAGGGCAACACAGACCTGAAAGCTAATGTCACATCTGAAAATAACTTGTATCTGGATCCTGACTAACTTTGAAATATAGCAACAAACATCCCTCCCTGCCCCCCACTGGTCTAAGCAAATTTGCTCTCTTACGCTGATAATTCTCAGTTGTTAAAGGATCATTCCAAATTCATTTTGAATCAGGAGCATCAAATAAATGTCCAAGGCTAGGTTGATTTTGTAGGAAAAAAGCCAAGTATCTTCCATCAGGATGTGTTATCGTAACAAGCATCAGATTAGTTTAAGGAGTGGGGAATTCCCATACTAATGGGAGCTCCTGATAATCACTGCAGTGTATCAGACAAAATAGTGCTTTTCTTCAGAAATTAGAATATCTATATCTATCTGTGAGAATTCATTGAAAACATATTGCTGAGAATCTGTTTTAAAAAAGGAAAACAACAAAACTAAAAAAAATAAGTACAGCCACATATCTTTTTTTCCTACACTGCTGTTCCTTACATTGGAATGCAAGGACTCAAAGTAAATTGAATTATTTAAAAAAGAAATAGAGACCTACTAAAATAATTAAGCCACCTAATCATCATAATTTTTTTTTAGATCCTGCAGATAGAAAAGGAGAAAGAAAGAAATAAAACAACTTACAACACTGACTAGGTGTTTCTACTCTAGGCCCTAGATGTTTATGTAGAGGGTGTTGTGAACATTTGGAGGGATTTGGGAGTTTCAAAAGGGAGAAGTTTATACATTAGTGCTGCAAGTTGCAAAACACTGTTGATATTCAAATGTTTATTGTGCAAAATCTGGGATAAGCTTCGGCATGAGAGCCCCTTTAAGTGCCTACAACTATTGCTAATTCCCCTCAGCATTGAGACTTGCACAAAGGCCTTAATCCAATTCCACTTTTTTTCAGAAAGCCTATGCTATTTTCTCTCACATAAACTAACAACACTATCCCATCACACTGCAGGGTGGGTCAAAGAAAAAAGCACTCTCTGTTTATATTTCACCAACACTTTGTGTTTCTTGGCCAAGCATGGCAAGAAACTTTAAGTGGTTCCCCAGGCCCCACGCCATCTTTAGAAACAAAAATAAGCCTCCAAAGACTGAAAACAACTGATTTTTTTTAAGGTCTAAAAATGTAAAGAGTGTTAAACTCTCTCTCTATCTTTATCTATGAAAAGAAATTGATCTCTTGAGATTTCTTCTTGCAATTCTAATTTAAATGATAGAACTTGGACTTTGATAAGGTAGTATGTACACTTTGATAAGGTGGTATTATTTTTCTTCAGTCTGGTTTTCATTTTTTTTTTCCTACCTCAATCGCCTTTCATTACATCCTGCAGAGATTTCATAAGGTCAGATAGACAATTCTCATTAAGTCTTTTCTCTCACAGAGCTTCTCCTTCTTTCAAAGAAAAAAAAAAAAAAAAAAAAAATATATATATATATATATATATATATATATATATATATATATTTCCACCTCCAAATTTAAACAAGAATTCCTCTGTTTGCACCTGGAATATTTTTGTGGCAGTTTCTACTTTCAGGTGCAAAATTCTATATGCAAATAATTACACCTGCAGTAGTCTAATTGTAGGTGCAGTCAGTTACTTGCTTCTGACTGTGAAGACACAAGTGACCAATTACTCCAGCAATTAGCCAACTGTAGGTGGAATTATTAATGCCCATAATTTGCCCAAGAAAATAATTACAGAGGTTGGAAGAAAAAGTCAAAATGCAACTGGGTGCTGAGTCTTTTTAAAAGTTCTACTCTTCCATTCTTAGAGCAAATTCTAGTTACAAACTACTATAACTGGATGAAGTGAATGAAGAGAGGTAGGCCTCATTCATAGATATTTCTTGCCTTTTCACAGAATTAATGCAGATTATTGTCTTGGTTAAAATTTAACATTTCTACAAGAAAGCAGAAGAATTTTTAACAAACAAATTAAAGAGTTGTGTGGATGAAAACATGGCAAAGATTAAAAAAAATGTTTTGTGATGGCTCTAAATTTAATGACCACATAATAGAGAAAAATTATTCATCTACTTTAAGATTTAATACATATTAAAAATGCTAATTCTTTTCTGTGACAAACTAGGCTACTAAAAGGCAAGAAAATATTTTTCTAGAGTAAAATTTGAGAGATTTTCTAGTGAATTTCATTGAATTTTAGAAGAAATTCATATGTCTTACAATTAAAAGTCATGATCAGTGCCTTGTAAAGTTCCCCAGATTTTTGAAAATTAGATACCTAATTGTGGGGCATTTTCTATTGGATATGGGTAAAAATATGAAAATTCCAGTCTCTAGCAGGCAAGCAGAATTTCGTACTTGTTGGCTTCACTAAATTTACTGGTTCATCTGAACTAACCAATAAATATTTATTAAGTGCCTATTATATTTATTGTTGTAGAGTCATTTTCAACACTTTGTGAAAATGTTTGAACTTGAAATTTATTTGGGGTTTTCTTGCCAAAGATACTGAAGACCACTTCAAAAATCAATTGTTATTTCCTTCTCCAGTTCATTTTATAGATGAGGAAACTGAGGCAAATGGAGTCAATGACTTGTCTAAGGTCATACAGCTAGTAAATGTCTAAGGTTGGATTTGAATTCAGAAGGATGAGTCTTCCTGACTCAGGCCTGGCACTCTATCTACTGTGTCACTGAGCTTTCCAATTCCTACTATGTTTATTAGGGACCAAATAAATTGGCTTTTGAGGCCTGCAATGTCTTATCCTAAAAAATAAAACTGCCTCTTTCTAGAACATTATATATTATATATATGTATATATGTATATATATATATATATATATAATATAACCATTATTTTTGAATTCAGTAAATACTCTAGGAAAGAGGGCTACAGGAAAATTCTTGATGAGATAATGTTATGCAGACTTTAATTAGTTTGAGAACAAAGTTAATGCTTCTTTAATCAGAGTTCCTATTTATATGAGAGACAGTTTGGTATAATACATAATCATGGACCTTGAGTTAGGACCTGAGTTTGAACCCCATATCTGATAATTATTGTGTGAGTAAGCATAAATAATTTTACTTGTATGGCTTCAGTTTACTCATCTGAAAAATGGGGATAAAAATATCTGTCTTATGTACTTTATTTGTATTTTAAAGCACTATGGCCAGGTCCTGATTAGTGTGAATGATAAATTTCTATAAAGCAGCACATGGATTTGAATTCATACTATTTGAACTTATAGGTGTGTAAAATATGGTTTCATATTGGTTTCAGCCTGATAGAAATACATAGAGTGAATGGAATAATAAGAACATTTCACGGGATTCATTTTTTGTACTAATCAGACATAGTCTTATATAAATGTCAGTTATTATTGTAAATCTGTGCATAAAATTGTGGCATATTCTATCATACCTTAGATTTCTTTGAGATTTAAAATCTTTAAAGTTCTTTATATGTTAAGCTTCTCCCTTACCATGTGGCCTAAAGATACAAAATGATAGTGAAACAAATCAAACTAAATATGAATCTAAGTTTAGTTTTCAGGAGTCAGTTTTTATATTTTATTAAGATTAGACAATTTATGACATTAGTATAGTGTGTATATTTGCTTGAATTCTCAGTTGAGAGGCCAAAATTTTGAATAGGCATGAAAATGAATTTGTTTGATGTAATCAAACTAAGTTACAATTGGGGCATACTAATATGTAGTTAAAAGGAGAACTTTTCTCTGTTAATAGATGTTGACATATAGTAGACTTTGTAGATGTCAACATAGCTGTTTCTTGTGAGGTATGTAATCTTTTAAAAATGATTACTGAGCACAGTATAAAACTTAAGATAAAAAATAAACTACATTTTTTTTTGTATTTCACTTGCTTTATTCAAAAGAATGATTTTTAAAGAAAAAATAATTAAGCTTTTAATCACAGAGTTCTTGGGACTTCTACTTACTAACTGTGTGATCTTGGGCAAATCACAACCCTCATCTGTCAGTTTTCTTATCTATAAAATGAAGAGGTTGAAGTAGATTGCATCTAAGATCCCTTTCAATTCTAAATGTATGATCTTCAATATTCTGCAGAAATAGAAAAAAAAAACAGAAATATTTAGGGCAGCTGTATTTTTTAAAAGCTTTTTTATTTTTCAGATGAGGCTTTCACTTTTTATCCAGTTTTTTTTAAAGTTGACTGCAATAAGGTTATAGAAGTAGGAACTAGACTTGTAATTTCATTGGCAAGAGAACTCTCAGTTGAAGAAACTTCTTGTATGAGTGAGGTCAAAACCTTCTTTGCAAATTATATTTTTAGACAACAAGTTTAGAACAAGAAGGTTAAGAATCACATAGCTTTTATGTGTCAGAGTTTTATAACTTCAACCTATTTCTTTTTGGCTCTGAGGTTGGCTCTGTAGTCACTGTGGTATACTACCTCTTTGGCAGTATATTGAAGGCAAAATGAATCATATCAAATATGTTATGGACACAAAAAAGATAGCTTTTAACTTTGTGCATATGTACTTAAGCCATCTTAACCCAAAGTCATCACTTTATCTCCATGCTAGAAAGTCCCATCAACTTATTTGTAAGCCAGTATAGCCACATGAAAAGAAATCTCAGTTTTATTCTTGTAGCAAAAATAACTGGCTAACTCTTCTTACCCATACAAGAAGAAGCACAGAGAGACATACCAGTGGAATGACTAGTGTGCTAAAAGACAAGTTAGGGTCTGTGGAAGTATTGAGTTCAAGTTTTTTTTTCTAATGATGACCTAGAAAAATCTTTTTTTTTTTTTTTTTTTTTTTTTTTTTTTTTTTTAGCCTCAGGCAACTAGGCTTTGGATAGATTGACATCCTGACAATAACTTTCTATGAATGGTACAATTTAGCTTTCTAAGTATAAGGCTTTTCTTGTCTTTAATCTGGCTTTACATTTATTTCATTATTACAAGAAAAGATAAAATAATATTTTAATCATATTCCAAAATTTAATGGACCAGATTCTGTCTGTTGGTGTCTAGGAAGGTGTTCGTAGCACCCTAGCACCTAGAAAAGCAAGACTCCACTTAACTCAACACATATTTAAATGATTATTTTATGCCAGGGATTTCTGAAGACCAAAAAGAAAAAAAAATCATATCATCAAGAAGTTTACATCATACAGGCCAGGGCTGGGGTGATACTATGTTCACACATTTAAAAAAATCCAAAATGTAAGCAAAATAATACAAAGCATTTCCAGGATAAATCCTAAACACTCTGTCCACGTTATCTGCTTTAGTCTGACTTGTGCTTATATAAATGGAGAATATGTCCCTCTCTCCAAGCTAATAATAAAGGGCTTATGCGGTCCTATAGTAAAAGTCAGCAACACTAAAAAGTCCTAGAAACATGAATGATGGAAAAATACATTATGGTACTAGTCCTTTCTATAAGAAAGGGTGTGCCTAATCTGGTTTGTAAGCAAGTGGCTACTCAGTGTTCAGTGGCTAAGCAAAGAGCCATATCTATATATGCAATTTCCTCCAACTCCATCTGTTTATAAACTCATGAAATTGTATTGTTTATTTGCAGCAGTCTATTCTTCTCTCTTTCTTTGTAATGGGGAGAATCTGGTTATCAAACACCCAGAAATACGTTGTACTATATGTTATTGTTATAATTGTTAAAAGGACAAATTAAATAGGCAGTTTATTGTGTTTTGAAGACTACATACAGGTGGAAATGTATTAGCAAATCCATTAAGCCAATAATGTATATAAAGAAATCTTAAAATTTCATGGTTGGAGCAAAAAAAATACCTTACTGTATATCTTCCCCTTCCCCATACATGCATAGCCTAGAAGAGGCACATTAATGGATTGACTAGAGTGTCATTCTATAAGTAGAGTACTATGTACAATGTAAAAAGTATAGAATGTAATCTGTATGGGTGAAAGCTAAATAATTAATCAATACACCATTCAACAAGTATTTTACCAACACTTTCTATGTTCAAGGCATTCTGCAATCAACAAGCAATAAATAAAACAATTATATTTAAATTTATACTTATACAATGTAAGTAGTGATTCCATGTTCAGGGCTTAAGATATGTAATATATCTTGCCCACATTAAAATACACATAGCCTTATTGTTCTACAAATAAATAAATAAACAAACAAACAAATAAATAAATAAAAGTTCTGCTGAGAATTCTGCATTATAACAAAGGAAAAGGTTATAGAATCTCATGAGAGTAATCAGAATCAGCCAGCTTTGTTTTTAATACTCTACTAATGTTTGTGGTGTGCTACTTAATCTGAAACTTGGAGAAATTTTTACTTAACAACAGTAGGTAGAATATATCTTAACAATGTTCATTATTAGGGGTAATTTGTTGTTCTCATGTTTGTTTTTTTCTTCCTGGTACTACTGCTAAATACAGTTAATTAAGTCATAATTCATTCTTACTAGGCTTTTCACGTGGAAGAATCCAAAACTGACCTCATCTCTCAACTGAAACTACTCTTTCCAAAGTTGAGAATTATCTCGTAATTATCAGATCTATTGGCCTTTCCTCAAACCTCAATCATAATCTCTCTAGGGTCATGTCTTGTTTAGTCTAGTCTACTTTAGTATAGCTGTTGACCATCCTTTTTTTTGTAAATACTCTTATCTTCTGCTTTTTATGACATTATTTGTTTTTTTCCTTGGTTCTCCTCTTTCTATATTTTCTTTGTGGGAGCATCATCAATGTCATACTTTCTCACTTAGTGACTTCATCAGCTCTCCTGGGTTTAATTATCTATCATCTCCATTCAGAAGAATCCCAGATTCATATATTAAACTCTAGTCTTTTTCCTAAGCTACATCATGATGCTTATGGGATATTTTGAACTGAATGTTCTATTGGCACCTCAAACTCAACATGTTTAAGAGAGAAATAATGATCATTCCCCTGTTTTTCCAAACTTTTCTCTTGTTATCAAGAGCATTATCTTCTATTCACCATATAGAATTGTAACCTTAGAGTCATCCTTGACTCCTTATTCTTACTAATCCCCCTTATATAATCAATGGCCAAATCTTGTAATTTATATCATCATGCCATCTTCTCAATGCATTCCTTTCTTTCTAATCATATAGCCACCATATGATTTGGGGCCTTCATAGCATGTGACCCTGACTATTGCATTAATCTTCTGATTGATCTCTTTGCCTTAAGTCTTTTCCCACTATTATCCATTCTTTGTACAGTTGATAAAATGATTTTCCTAAATGCAGGTTTGATCATTTCTTAACCCTGATCAATATATTTCAAGAACTTCCTATTAACTTTTGGATAAGATATAAACTCTGGCATTTAAAGCTCTTTACAACCCAGCTCCCTATTAACTTTCTAGTCTTATGTATTACTTGTTTTTGTATAATTTGTGGCATAGCCATGATGGCCTACTTGTTCCTTCTCACACCTGTTGCCTCAGTTATTGTTCCTGTGCCTTTGCACCCCACTGTCCCCATTCTTTGTTAATTCTCTTGCCTCACCTTTGTTTCTTTGAATCTCTGGTTTCTTTCAAGGTTTAGATCCAGTGACACATTTTGCAGAAAGTATTTTTATGGTTAGAATATATCTATCATGTTAGTATATGTTAGTATACATACATATGATATTGTGCATTATATGTATGTCTATGTGTATATATATAAATATATAATGTATATTATAAATACAAACACATAACCACTTTTACTTGCCCATGCTGTTTCCTCTGATTATAAACTTCTTGATGATAGAGAACATTTTACTTGCCCCAAGCTTTTAGTATAATTCTTGGCAAAAAGTAGATGTTTAGTAAATATTTGTTGAGTTGAGTAGAAATTATAACATTATTGATAAATTTATATATAAATATAAATTGTATATAAATAAATTTATGCACATATTGGGTTTTCTAATAGGATGTAAACTTTTTGAGAGCAGGGATTGTTTAATTTCATTAGAGGCTAGATGACCACCCTTTGGGTGTATTGTGCTGAGAATTATTTTGTTAGTCCATAAGTTGGACTAGATCTGTTGAGGATCTTTCTAACTTTCAAATTTTGTGATTCTCTATTTTTTTCCTTTAATCACAAGCATCCAATACAGTTCATAGAGGTATTGAATAAATACTTGATAAATTGAATCATCTCCTATTAATAGCAAGTGATTCTGTCCTTTCTGAACACTGAACAACAGGGTTATTACCTAGACCACTTGCCTGGCCAAAAAAAGAGATATGAGTGGAAATGAGAACAGAGAAACCCTCATCCAAATAGAGAGCACAAGTCTTCATACTAAATCTATATGAGGGACAAGATTTAGAGACCTTTTTTTCCTGGAAGTATAGTAATCTAGAACCTACTGACATATATGAAATGCATCTAGTTTTCTCTATTACTACAATTGCAACAACCCAGCCTTCTATTCACAGGACAGAAAGTGGGTTTCACTCTCAACTCTTTTCAGGTCTTAAAGTTGGTGTGATTTTTTTTTTCTTGGCCTTGGAACCTACTGTTATTTATATAGCAAATATTTACCTCAAAATGATTTACCCAAAATACTAACCCACAACATTATGTTACCCAACCATTTCATTAAACAATATTTCAGTTCTCCTTGTAACTACAGATTATATTTGCTAGTCTCCTTGTCTTGGTATCTATTACTATCTGGGGAGTCACTAACTATGCTTTTTGATTTACCAAATTGTCTAAGAGAAACAGTATTGGTCAACTTTCTATAATTATTATGGAGTCACATTCCAGGTTTCTCACTGCCAGGACTTCATCTAGGACCATGGTCAGCCCAGATCAAGAGCCAAGTATATTCTCCATATGAAGAGAATTTTCCAGCTGCATTTCCTCCTTCATCACCATGGGAACTAGTTCTTTCAAGCTTTTAGAGATTCAATAGCTAGAGATTTACCAATCTAGAAACCTGACCTGTGACCTTCCTATCTCAAGCACTTCTTGCCTGATGTTTGAGTCATGCAATTGAATAGAGTCCTGACTCAAAGTCAGGCAGAATTTAGTTGATTCCTATCCCAGACATTTATTATATTTCCCTGGGTAAGTCATTAACTTCTATCATTATCAGTTTTCTCAAATGAGGTAATATTTATAAACTGCTTTGAAAACCTGGAAACACTATATAAATGTTCCCTGTTATTACTAGCTATTACTTGAGAGAGTACAGTCTGATGCTGTCCATAGACCTAGTTGAGGTAATTTAGGTTCAGTGTTGGAATAAAATGAAACATCCATATGTCATTCAATAGTTAACCAAAGGAGATTTACTTAGATATAATAGAGTAAGAATATTCAACAAGGATAGACATGATGCCCATAATGGGTTGATATAATAGAGTGAAGGTCCCATCACTGAATTGTTAATCCTGGTCCATTCAGCAGATACAAATGAAATGCTGGGGCTTTTCTCAGCTCTTTTTACTTGCTTGAGTGGAATACTTCCTAAAATACATCTAAATGGTGCAGTGAACCAAACTTATGGAATCAGGAAGACTTCAGTTCAAATCTGGCCTTAGATACTTACTATTTCTATGACTCTAGCTGAGTTACTTAGACTTGGATGGTCTCATTTTTCTCATCTTTAAAATGAGGGTAATAACAGCATCTAGCTCTTAGGATTGTTGGGAAGATCAAGTAAGATAAGAAGTTTAAAATGCTTACTCATCAAGTGCCTGACATTTAATAAGCATTATATAAGTGTTAAATATATTTATTATTATTATTCCACCAGGAAATAACATCTTTTCCTGAGCCAATTAAGTCTCCAGGTTGATTTCAATCCCTTTCATAGAAAGCAAGCCTAACATTCAGTGGTGTGGGGAAAATATGTTACTATATTTCTCTCTTATATCATTATTTTTTTCTGGAGTATTAGAATCTCATTCAGTCGATATTTCCCCGTAGAGCATCCAGAGTTTAGGTCAATTCCTATCTTGTTGAAATGGTACAAATGCTGAGTTCCAGAAATTTTGGGGCTTTATTGCCCTAGAAACCTTATTATGCTTTTTTTTTCCTGCCAAATTATAATTTTTTTCCTTAAGGGCATTAGTCAATAGTTGATTTTAAGGCTTCCCCTCCATTTAAAATCTGCTCGCATAGTTGGGAACTTAATATACATATTAATGTTTTTGTAATCTCCTTAATCCTTAATAAGTTATTGCCCCAGCATCTCAGTTCATTAGTTTCCCATGACTTATATCTTCACTATACTTTAGTCACCCAGAAGATAGTTACATCTTACCATCTCACATAAATATGCTACTTTCTTTAACTTGAGCTCTTATGTTTATCTCTGATTATAACTTACTATACTTCTAACTTTTCCTCTGCCTTGTTTTTCCTAACCCATTATTTGTCCTCACTTTAATCCCCCATCAAAGAAAGAATAGCTCTTTGTTTTCCTAGTCCATCCCAGGCACTTTCCTTTCTTCAGAGCCTTGATCCATTGATGAATCATTTTTTCTTATTTAATATTTTATTTAGGTCACAATAATATGTAAAAAATTTAAATTCTTTTATTTTTAATTTTAAGTTCCAAATTCTCTCCTTCCCTCCTTGTTTTTTCTCCTCCCTATTTAAAAAGTTTATGTAAATGTGTAGTCATGCAAAAAACATTTCCATGTATGTTATTTTAAAAAAATAACAGAAAAAACAAGAAAAATAAAGAAAAAGTATCTTTGATCTATCAGTTCTTTCTCTGAAGATGGACAGAATTTTTCTTCATAAGTCCTATAGAAATGTCTTGGGTGATTTTGTTGCTAAAAATAGCTTTTATTAACAATAGACTGTTATTGTGTGCAATGTTCTCCTAATTCCAAATTGTTTTCCAGAATGGTTGAATCAATATACAATATACCATAAGCTCAATAAGTACATTAATGTTTAAATTTTCCTCCTCCTCCAACATGTCATTTTTCTTTTCTTTCATATTAACTAATCTGACAGGTATGAAGTAGTAGCTTAGAGTTGTTTTAATTTACATTTCTCTCACAGGTAGTGATTTAGTGTATTTTTATATGACTATAAAGAAAGCTTTGATTACTTTTTTCTGAAAACTGTCTTTTCATATCCTTTTACCATTTATCAATTGAGGAATGGATCTTCCTAAATTTGATGAAGTTTTTATGTTTGAGAAATGAAGTCTTTATCAGAGAAACTCACTGTAATTTTTTTTTTCATAGTAGTAATTACCAGCAATGTATTTCCCTCCATCCTATTTTTCCTGGTTGTCCTACTCTCTCTCCTTTTACTCTGTCCATTCTCAAAAGTGTTTTGCTTTTGACTTGTACTTCCCCCAAACTGCTCTCCCTTCTCTTATCCCCTTCCTTTGCTACTTTCCTGTATGGAGAAATAAATTTCTACATTCAATTGAGTATGTATATAATTCCCTCTTTAAACCATTTCAAATGAGATTAAAGTTCATATGCTCCTTTTCACTGTAAAAATCTCTTTCATGCCTCCCAATTATATCTCTGCCTTTCCTTTTCTCCTAGTGAATTTTTCTTTCTTGTCATTTAATTTCTTTTTTAGATAATCATACCATCACATTTAACTCATACTTTCTTCTATCTATGTGTACTTCTTTTAACTACTCTAATGAGAAAAATTTTAGGAGTTATAAATATCATTTGTCATGTAAGAATATAAACATTTTAATTGTATTGAATCTTTTATAATTTCTTTTTCCTGTTTACCTTTTTATGCCACTTTTGCATCTTGTATTTGAAAATCAAATTTTCTATTTAGTTCTGGTCTTTTTATCAGGAAGGCTTGAAGTCCTTTATTTCATTGAATATCTATTTTTTCCCCTGAAGGATATACTTAGTTTTTCTGGGTTAATAATTCTTGGTTATAATCTTAGCTCTTTTTGTCCTCTGGAATATCATATTCTAAGTCCTCTGATTCTTTAATGTAGAAGCTGCTAAATTTCGTGTTATCCTCATTGTGGCTCTATAATATTTGAATTGTTTCTTTTTTGTCTGCTTGAAGTATTTTCTTCTTGATTTAGAAGTATAGAATTTGGCTATAATATTTCTGGGAATTTTCATTTTGGGATTGCTTTCAGGCGGTAATTGGTGGATTCTTTCAATGTCTATTTTACTCTTTACTCCTAGAATACCAGGGCAGTTTTCCTTGATAATTTCTTGCTATTCAGTATTTAGACTCCTTTTTTGGTCATGACATACAGATAGTCCAATAATTTTTTTAAAATGATCTCTCCTGGATCTATTTTCCAGGTCAGCTTTTTTATTTTTCGTAATGAGATTTTTCACATTTTATTTTATTTTTTCCATCTTTTTGATTTTATTTGAATTATAGCTTCTCCTTGACCAATTCTAACTTTTAAGAAATTATTTTCTGCAGCGAGCTTTTGCATCTTCTTTTTCATTTGGCCAATTCATTTTTTTAAGGGAATTCTTTTCAGTGAATTTTTATGTATGTTTTTTTTTTCTATTTAGCCAATTCTGCTTTTCAAGACATTCTTTTCTTCACTGAATTTTGTTTCCATTTTACTATTTAGCCTATTCTGTTTTTTTGAGGTGTTATTTTCTTCAGTACTTTATTTTTGTATGCCTCTTTTACTAAGATGTTGACTCTTTTTTTCATGATTTTCTTGCATTATTCTCATTTCTCCTTCAGTTTGTCTTCTACCTCTCTTATTTGAATTTTAAAACTCTTTTTGAACTCTTCTGGGGCCTAAGGACAATTTATATTTTTCTTTGAGGGTTTGGATGCAAAATTTTTGACTTCGTTGTCTTCTGAGTGTGTTTTTTAAATCTTTTTTGTCACTATAGTAATTTTCTATGGTCAGAGGTTTTTTTTTTTTTTTTTTGGTTGTTTGCTTATTTTTCAGCTTATTTCTTGACTTTTAACTCTAAGCTAAAGTGGTGCTCTGCTTCCTAAATGGAGAGGGCAGTAACCCAAGCTTTAGGTTTTTTTTTTTGTTTGTTTGTTTTTTTTGTTTTTTTTTTTGTGAAGCTGTTTCCAGAGGTAATTTTGGGGACATGTAAGTTTTGGCTCTTCCAAAGTGGTATAAAATAAGAAGAGATGTGTTTACTACTTTTCTGTACTGTGCACTGGTTTATGAGTGACCATGAACACTTTTCAATTTTGGATCTGGTACCAGAGTCCCTTCTCTCCTGTGGCTACAAGTTCTGGTGTGCTAGTGCTGCTTCTTTCAACGGGACTAAGACCCAAGACCATGACACAGATCCAAGTATAGGCAATGCAATAGAGTCTTGTCCCTGAAACCAAGAAAGTAACTCTGCTAAATCTCCTTTTGGCTTGTTCTCTGATCCCTTAACTATCTGTGGGCTAAGAGGTCTGGAAACCACCACTGATGCTACTGATCCAGTCAGCTCCATACCGCCTCCTGGTTAGCTGAGACCTGGTTTGTGCTGACTTGGCTTGCCCTGGAATGTACTCCTCTCTCACTTTGGCATAATAGACTCTTCCTGATGACTTTTTACATTGTCTTGTTGAAAAATTGTTTCACTTCATTTCTTTTTTTGTGGGTTCTACTACTCTAGAATTTGTTTAGAGTCAATATTTAAAGGTATTTGGAGGGGTTTGAGGAAAATCTCATGTACATCCATGCCTTTACTCCAATCCTTGGATCTCTCCTCTGATGAATCATTTAAACTATATAGTTCAGTCTTGAAATATTTGCCCTTCATCCTGTCATAGTTCAGATCTTGCAAAAACACAACTATGGAGTTCCCTATCTTTTGCTTGTCCTACTCACATGTTGTTGACTACTACTTGAGAAAGCCATGAAATTTTATTAAATGAGTCTACTATAAATTTATCTTAGACTCTCACAACTCAACAAAATCCTTTCATTTTCTTCTGACTTTCTAATGTATTTCTTGCAATATCTATCCTAAAGCCAACTTTCTTTTCTCAACTTAACCCAAATTACTTCTACTCTTTATATTCATCAGGAAACTTTGCATCCTACATTACTAACAAAATCGAAACGATTTCCTATGATTTCTTTCTACCATCCCAGGCCTTAAACCCTTCCCATTATCATTCCATATCTCCTTTTCTTCTGCTCCAGTATCTCGGGAAGCATTGACCCTTGTCATTTTTAAGGCTTATTTTTCTATTTAATTTAATCATCTACAGAGTTTGCCCTATTCAATAACTTTATCTATTGGCTCTTCTGCTGCTTAAAACCTCTTCTAATACCTTAAAGATATCCCTTGATCCACCTATTCTTTCAAACTATTAACAAAATCTCTTTCCCTTTTCAAAGCCAAATTCTTAAAGTAATTGCTACAATTTCTTCATTCCTCATTCACAAATTCTTTGTAATCTACCTATCCCATCAATTGAAAATTATGTCTCAAAATACCAATAATATTTTAACTGATAACTCTGATGGCCTGCTTTTATTGTACTTGACCTTGCTGCAATTGTTTGACATTGTCAACTATTCCTTTTTCGGGGATACTCTCTATGGGCTTCCTTGATTTCACTGATAAAAATTGTTATTGTTGTTCTCCAATCTGTTGAAAAAGTCCTTCTTAACCTCTTTGGATAAATTCTTACCTGTTTCTTTCCCACTAAGTGTGGGTATCCCTTAAGTGTTAGCTCTCACCTTGTCTATCTATATTTTCTTTTTTTTGTTGATCTCATCTTCTCCTACAGGCTGAATTATTATCCTTATTCATATGACTCCAAAATCTATATAGCCAATTCCACTATTATTCCTAAAGTCATCATCAGCTGGACATTTTCATCTATATGTTTTAAATTTATGCCCCCAAATAGAATTCATACTCCTGAGCCCAGCAGTGAAAGAAGGCAAAATAAGGAAACAAAACACCATATTTTCCCCAATCCTTTCTCTTTCTGTAAAGGTATCACCATCCTTTCAATAACCTCTTACTGTTCTCTTCAATTATTCTCTTATTTCTTCCACAAATCCTCCACATAAATATCAAATCGATATCCTTAAAACATAAATATGGCCATATTATTTCTCTACTCAAAAATCCTTTAGTGGCTCTCTATTGCCTCTACAATAGAATTCAAATACCTTAGATTAGCTTAGAAAGTCCTACAAAATCTGGGCAGACAAATTGCACATCTATTTTCTTTTTTCTTTTTTTTTCACATCTATTTTCTAACCAAAGAAATTTCTTAACTGTTTCCTGGGTTCCATACTTTATCTACCATTTCCATGCTTGCTGCACAGAATATTCCCTATGGCTGGAATATTTTCTCTCTACCTCTTAGAAACTCAGCTTTCTTTGGTGATTTTATTGATTAGTGCTTTCCCCTTCATCAAAATATCCTGTATTTATCTGAGATATAACAAAAGGGTTCACATTGTATCCCTTAACTTTACTAATTAACACATGAGCTATTTGACAGCATTCATTCAGCAAGAATTTATCAAGGTACTATTAAGTATGAGGCACTATGCTCACTGTGGGGATACAAAGAGAAACAAAATAGTTCTTCATTTCAAAAGCTTACATTCTATTGGAGGGTAGTAATATGTATACAAATAAGTCAATGCAGAATAAAAGCAAAATAATTTCAGGTGAAATGCACTAATAACTAGGGAGAGAGAAGTAGATAAGAGACAGTCTTGTGCAAGATCTGCCATTTAAGAGGAGAATAAACGGGAAGTAGGGATTCTAAAAGGCAGAATTAAGAAGGTAGGTAAAGGTACAGCTTGTGTAGAAGCATGGAGGTAAGAGTTGCACCTTTGAGGAGCAACAGGCATGTTAATGTATTTGGAATTTGTAAAGGGAGGAGTTGTGTAGGCATTCTAGAGAGATAGGTTGTAACTAGATTGTGAAAGGGTATAAGTGTTTAAAAATGGAGTTTTTTGTTGTTGTTGTTTTTTGTTTTGTTTTGTTTTTTGTTCAGTCAGTGGGGAAGCACTAAAAGTCATATGGTCAGACAAGTTTTAAGAATATTAATTTAGTAGTTGTATAAAAGAGCAAAGTAGCCAATTGTAATAATATATGTTGATGAGAGATTGAGTCAGAATCACATGACCAAAGATGTATGGTGTATGGGAAAGATAAAGAGGTAGATGGGACCTCTGAGAGCAGAAATCCAACTTTTTTATTTTGCAGATGAGGAAACAGGCACAAGAGTACTAAATGATCTGCATAGTATCATAGAGAAATAAATTAGGGAATAATTGAAGATTAAGTGGAGGATGTATATTTGGCAACTTCACAACTAGTTAAATGTGAGGGGAGTAAGAAAGAGAAGGAAGAGTTGAGACAATTCTTAGGTTGCAATCCCCCATGGTTGGGCCTTCTACAGAAATAAGGATGTTAGGAAGAGAAGTGGATTTTACAGCAAAGATAATGATTTCCATTTTAGATAAATTAAGTTTGAGATGCCTATAAGACATTCATTTGAAGATATCAGCAGTAATTGGTAATGCAGAACCAGAGTTAAGGAGAGAAATTAGAGCTGGATATTCTTATATTAGTATCATCTGTGTAGAAATGATAATTGAATTCATGGGAGGCTATGAAGTCATGAAGAAATAGGCTGGAGAGAGAGAAAGAAGAGGGCCCAGGACAAAGACTGGAGGGTCTCTCAGGGTTCGGCAAAATATTGATTGTAATGAAGCAAAGAAGTCTGAGAATGACCTGCCAGAGACTTTAGAGAGAAAGAGCAGTATCATAAAAACCCATGGAAGAGAGTATAACCAGGATGAAGCAATGGTTGAAACAGGTTTTTTACTGTTTTGTTTTTATTTTTTATCTTCAGCAAATAACAGAGTACCTTTCCCATAGTAAATAATTAATGTTAAAGTGAATTGAATCTTATCATAAATAGTCTTTTACCAAAAAAAAAGAAAGAAAATAAAAAAAAAGATAGTGAACCAGTATGTTTATAATTTTTACAGCCAAGGAAAGGACTATTTTTTGGGGGGGTAAATTGATAAGTTCAATTTTGTATATACTGAATTTTAGTTGTCAATGGAATATAAAGACAAAGAGGACAAAAAATACTGGGAACTTTGGTGTGGAGTTTAGGAAAAAAAACATTAGGGTTATAGGTAAGAACATAGGAGTCTTTCACATAATGTTGGCAGCTTAAATCACAGGATTAGATTGAATCATTACTGTTGGTAGGAATTTTGGTCAGATTCAACCCCTC
Organism: Sminthopsis crassicaudata; assembly: GCF_048593235.1. Classification (NCBI taxonomy): domain Eukaryota; kingdom Metazoa; phylum Chordata; class Mammalia; order Dasyuromorphia; family Dasyuridae; genus Sminthopsis; species Sminthopsis crassicaudata. The sequence goes on along the minus strand of NC_133618.1, from coordinate 556,625,998 downwards.
AGGATTTGAGAAGGGGACCATGATTTCTTTCAACACTAAGATGAGTTGACAGAGTAGAGATTTACTATAGAGGCCACTATTTCATTATCTAAAGACTAGATTAGCTAATTTCAGGGATACATCATTAGGCTCTCTTCAAGGAGATATTTTTTGTTTGTTTGTTGTTTGTTTTTGTTTTTACCATATAATTCTTAAGTATACTGACTATTACTATGCCCATCCCACTGATGTTCAGCATGGAAACTTTGACATATTCTGTCTCCTGTGTAGGCAGGTTAATACCCTTAGTCATCCAGTTAACCCCTTGTTTCTAGGGCTCTGTATATTGAGGTCAGACTTGGACATGCTAGTCACCAAATCAGTGTTAACTCTTCTGCAGCTCAGAATGCCAAAGCCTAATTGATCTACCAACCTAATCCTCCAGGGAATGGGTTACAGATATGTTACACTATGCCTGGCCAAAATCTTCAAAGACAATCTACTATTGTATATTGTAGAGAGATGATGATCATTTGGCAGAGGGAATACCTAGCTCAAGAAATCTCCGCTTTTTCAAAAAGTAAATATTTCTTCTAATAAGCCCTTGTTAAATTTATATTATTCATTTATATCAATTTCATTTTTTTGTATTTCATATACCTATGTTATAGTGATGAGCATAATTTTAAATATGTCAAAATAATTAAAAATAAGGGATCATAGAATAGATGAGGAGTGGAAACAGTACAAAATTTAAGTTATTCAAATCTTGGCTTCATCACCTTTGGAACTTTAGTAGATTAATTAAAATTTTCTGGGCCTCAGTTCTCTTATCTGGAAGGTGATTAGATGGTTTCTAAGTTTCCTAGTGATCCTAGGTTCTATGAACTATGAATTCTAAATTCAAAAGGGTATTGTTTTCTGACGATTTGCACAAGAAATACAGTAAAGTGTAACTAGTTTTATTTTACTTTCTATCATAGTGTGCAGTTAGAACTAATTGCTTCTCAGTCAAATGCAACTTTAGTTTTGGTAATAGTGAGATTAGATTCTTTATTTCATAAGTTTCTTTTTTTTAAGAGCAATCATCTACCTGTATAATATTATTCTATCCTTCATCCTTTTTTGTCCACCAAAGAAAAAATTATTGATGACTATTTGCAAAGCTCTACTCTTGCTTCTAGTTCAATAGAAGATTGGACAAGCACAAAAACAATGAAGAAATAATGCAACCTGTGATAGGTAGGGTCATTAAAACTGGAAAAGATTGAACTGAACCTAGTTTATCTAAAGTCAAATTATCACCCCTAGACCTTAGTTCCTTGATTTCTTAAATGAATGGATTGGACTAGTCGAACCCTAATTTCATCCATGAAATACAAGGACATTTACTATCACTTATGAAACTAGAAAGTTTTTTTTTTTTTTTGTAACCCACATATTGCATAACCTTTCTATCTATTTTACTTTGTAGAACTGCACTGAGACTTTGGATAGTTGTTGAAGATATAACTCATTGAATTTAATTTTGCACAGTGCTTTGTAATTTGCAAAACAATTTCTTCTATAAACATTATCACACTCATTTCATAAAAGACTAGAAATTTACTATAGAGTTAGTGGTTTGGGGGGTTGTTAACATCTCTTTTCTATCCAATCTGCAAACTCTCTACCAGCTATTCTTTTAAGTCACAAGGGTTCTCAAACTACGGCCAGCGGGCCAGATGTGGCCCACTGAGGACGTTTATGCAGCCCGCTGGGTTATGGCAAATGGGCTGAGACAGAGTGAGAGTTTTTGTTTTTACTAAAGTCTGGCCCTCCAACAGTCTGAGGGATAGTGAACTGCCCCACTGTTTAAAAAGTTTGAGGACCACTGTAAGAGGTCTGTGGAGGCTATGGACCATGTAAATACAGGTTGTACAGAAGGTACACCACAGTGAGAAAAAGTGGTGATCTCTAGGTACATTATGGTCAGAACCTTGGTTATCCCATTCCTAATTTGGCTTTGGAAGAAATTATGAAGGGAGGGAATGAATAGAAGCAAGAACATTAAGATTCACTTTTTAAGTGAGAAAAAATATGATATAGTGGAAGGAGCACTGAATTTTGAATCAGAAATTTTAGTTATCAACCTTTCTACTTACTGTAAATCATAACTAGCTTCAAGCAATCTGGGAGAATTGTCAAATGCAAATTGATTACCATAAAGATCATGATATTCTAATTTTTTAAAAAAGATATCTATTATATTGAACACCCAAATGTGTTGACTATTTGTCAGTATTCTCAAAAAGAAACACTTCATTGTTACATTTTAAATGTAAATCATCAGAAGTTGATTCCTTCCCAAAGTAGACATTTTATTTTTTGTTTACAACATAGCACTGGTATATTTTTGTAATCAGTGGCGTATTTTTTGTATGTTTTTAATTTAAAATAAATTTTCATTATGATCTAATAAACTTTCAACATACAAAAGGGTACAAAAAAAATAGTGTATGAAACCATGAGTGTTTTCTTAAATATAGTTTAAAAGTATGTATTTTTCTTTTGTGCATTTTTGCAATTTTTTTCTTTCTCTGTTTACTTTTTTGTACAAATTCCACTATCTACCCCTTTCCTGGGCAAAAAGAAGTTCTTTTTGGTGACAAATAAACATAACCAAACTGATTTGAAACATTGGCCATGCCATACATACATACATACATACGTATATACATATATGTATGTATGTATGTTTCAGTCTGTATCTAATCTTTCAGTACATTTTTTGTTTGCAGATATGTTGCATGAGGTCCTAAAAGAAACATACTAAAACCAATTATTTCTCTGATAAACATATTGTAGTTCTTCAGTCATATCTGACTCTTAATAATTTTTTGGGGGGAGGGGCTTCTTGGTAAAGGTACCGGGGGTGGTTTCTGATTTTTTTCCCTCTAACTCATTTTACAGATGAAGAACTGAGGCAAAGAAATGACTTGCCTAGAGTCAAACAGCTAGTAACTATCTAAGGCTACATTTGAACTCAGGAAAGTGAGTTATTCTGATTCTAGGTTTAACTCTCTATTCCCTATCTGCCTCAATGAAACATTACACAATTATTTCAGTCTATTACTTAAATAAAGTAACTTTGTTTTTCTTTGTTTTTATATCTCCAGCATCTAACCCAGTGCTTGATACAGAGTAGGTTCTTAAAAATGCTTGTTAATTGATTTAAGTATACTTTTTGCCCCAAAATAGTAGGTAAAGGATATTTAAAAGTGAGTTGAAATTTATCTTCACATTAGAGACCATTATAATACCTAGGAATTTGAGAACTCATCATTGACTCCAGGATATTTAATTACTTTCTTATCTTTTCTTCTTTGAATACTCTCTACCTGTGAACTTCTGCGTTTACAAATTTACTTCATGCTGCTTCTTTTTTGTCAGTACACATCTTAGCTCTAGAAACTATCAAGTTTGATTTGTGGGTCTTTTTGTTACCTTATAGCTTAGTAAAGACAACTTGTTTTCATTTTTTTAAAACTCAGTTATTAGTTAAAGCCAATTGTTGAAGTGGGAATGAGAATTTGAGTTGTGTCATTGGAAATATGACTATGAAAACAGAAATTTCACAGGAACAGGTAAGAGGTTTTCCTTTCTTACAAAGAACAAATTTCAGGTCCTTCATGATTATATTCATTTTTCTAAAATTAAATCATTTTTGTCCCTTCCCCTTTCTCTTCCCTTTCTTCACACACACACACACACACACACACACACACACACACACACACACATATATAAGAAAATAAAGGAAAGAATATCAACAAAGTATTTTACATAAAAAAGGAAGTTCAGAAAGAGAGGGGGGAAAAAACAGGGTAGTTTGTTCCTACTGAGTTAAATTTAATTTGCATTTTAAAAGTCCCACCAAATTCTATATGCAAAAAATTAGTTTCATTCTGTTTTGTTAATATTACAATGTTCACGTTAAGTTCACAATTAAAAAGAGGACTGTTTCCTCCTTTTTCTATGATTCATGAAATCCATTACCTCCCCTAACTCTTGAGACCTGCTAAATCTTTGCTCTAAAATCTGAGGCTCAAGGAAACAAGAGTTGGCTTTGGAGCTAAAAGACGTTAAGTTCTAATGTCAATTGTGTTTATCTTTGTACAGATCATTTAAACTCTCTGGGCCTCACTGATGTGCAAGGTCCCTTCTAGTTCTAAACATATGATTTGTTTCCGCTGTCATTGAAGATTTTCATGAAATGTAGATCTCTTAAAATGTTTCTTCTTTTATTTGGCCACAGCTTAGAAATACCTCCTGTGCATATTAGAAGTTTCAATCTCCTATTGAAGATTTGAAAACTGGTAATTTTAAGTGTGATTGAATTTTATTGTACCTCTGGTGGATGAATATCTTGAGCTTCTTTTTGACCTCTTCTAAGTCAGTTCCGTGACTAATATGATAGATATTTAATCTACTTTGTTGCTAAAATTAGTCACATTTTTCCCCTCCAAAAATTCTCTCCTGAGAGAATTGCTGATTTTAAGTTCTACCACATATATATTGCAATTGGTTTTTCTTTGAGGCAACACAATGTTATATTTGTTTTTATTAAATATTACTTTATCACAAAATGTTTTATTATGTAGTAATATATTTATTACTTCAAAATGACACAAACAGAATTATACTGTCTTAGAAATTAAAGCAGGATTAAAATGATTCATTGACCTAAATCTCCCTGATCCTACTATTGATATAGACATAATGAGTCATATTATGGACAAATGTTTTCTGCAACATAATAAAGTTTTGTATGGAAGATTCAAGAATTCAGATGTTAGAAGAGATTCAAAGGTCATTTTGTCCTTTTTTGTTGTTAAACAAAATATTGGCCTCTTTAAAAATTGTTTGAGGCCAGGTGTTATTATGTTTATTCTGTTTATAACATAGAGATAACTTATGGTACATTTTGAAAATTAACCAAAATTCATGGGTGGCAGTTGAGTGTAATGGTACAAGCCTTGGAATGCTGATTGGGGGGGGGTTAATTCCTGGTTCTGGCTTTAACTGCTCTGTGACTATAGGCAAATCACTTAAGTTCCCTACATCCTATTTTACATATTTGTAGAATGAGAACAGGTTAGAAAATAACAGCTGACATCTATATGGTACTTTGGGATTTGCAAAGCACTTTTATCAACACAATTTCATTTAAATCAAAGTTGCTTTCAATTTTAAAATCCTGTAATTCACTTAGAACACAATATCTTACGCTGATCTATAATCTACCATATTTCCATTATACTTAGGGAAACTCCTTCCACTAGCAAAAATCATACACGGGAATGTTTTCTTTTGTAGCAACCAGTGTTCATATGTGTACAATTGTAATGAGGGAAAATGCTAAGGGACTTAATGTTGGTACTTGATCAGCTAGTTCAAATGATCCATCATCCTTAGCTTCCTCATTGGTTAACATTACAGACTTCATCTACCCACTTGGTTTAGTCTCACATTTGAAGTGAAAATGAGACATGTTTAGGGAAAGTCAAATAGAAGCATAAAAAAATTCTGGGAGGCAGAAATGTTCAGGAGACTTGATTTCACAAATTTAGAGCAGAAGGGATATTAGAGGTCATCAATAACAATCACTTTACTTGTTAGGAAACTTAAAGAGTTTCAGTGACTTACTTAAGGTCACACAATATTGATTTCTTTACCTTTCAGCAGCTCTTCCTCTAGAGCTTCAAGTCCAGAATGAGCTTCTATTTTTCAGTTGTGACCTACTTGTTCATGACCCTATTTAGGATTTTTTTGGGCAATGATACTGGAATGGTTTTGGCCATTTCCTTCTCTACATCATTTCACAGATGAAGAATCCAAGGCAAAGAGAGTTAAGTGATTCACCCAGTAATCATACAGCTAGTAGGTATCTGAGGTTGGATTTGAACTCAGGTCTTCCTGACTAGGCTCAGCACTTTTCCTACTATATCACCTACGTTCCCTCCAGAATAACCTAGAAGATATCTGATCCATCACTCTCTTATTATAGATGAGTATACTCAGGTAAGGTGATTTGCTCCAACTCACCAGGTAGAGGCAAAACTGAAATTTGAACAGAAGTTCTTAGACTCCAAATACAGTATTGTTTCTACCACACTAACAATTGAAAAGGTTGGGATTTGGGATTTAAAAACAGGTATATTCCAAATTCAATGTTCTTTCCATGGTATCATGAAGAAACAGATGGGGAAATCTGTTAAGAGTGATGAATTGTAGCTGTTTCTCTTTTAGAAGAGGGAGGTCCATTTGGTTGTAGTGAAAATTTTAAATGGAAAAGATTGTGATGTAAAAAAAAACAAAAGATTAATAAAAGTGATAAAATATAAATCAAGAAAAATAAAATAAAAAACAATAAAGGTTGTCTTAATATTTGAGAATGAGCTTTGCCAGAAGGCACTAAACTGAATCTATTAATAGCCTTAATCCATGTTAACTGCACACATAGTGCCATAATCGATGTACTTGTCCAGGAGTAATGCTTCTTTAATTTTCCCCTACCTTTTGCAGGGATATCAGTGTTTATCATATCTTGCACAATTTCTTTGGGTTAAAAAAAGATCCTTTAGTGAAGATGTAGATATGATTCTTCTAATTTCATGTTTCCAACTCATTGCCTTTTGTATCAGCCTTCTGAGTGTCATAAGGGGTGCTAAATTTCCACTGTTTTAATAAAAAAAGTATGTATAATGCTTATATATAATTTTAAAGAGGCTAGTTCAATTGATAGCAGAACTGAAGTCAGGAAAACCCAAGTTCAAATCTTGCCTCAGGCACTTATATGACCTTGGGCATACTTGTTTCCTCAATTGTAAAATGAGGATGATAATAATAATAGCATCCTTCTTGCAGGATTATTGTGAGGATCAATCCAATTTATTTGCAAAGTTCTTTCTGTAATTTTGAGTACATAGTAAGTGCTTAATAAATGTCTATTCTTTTTCTTTCACCGATTACTCATGTTCCTGTAATAGATGGCAGCTAAATTGTGCAATGGTTAAAAGCACTGGGCCTGAAGTCAGTAAGATTCATCTTTCTGAGATCAAATCTGGCCTCAAAAACTTACTAGATATGTGACATTGGGCAATTCACTTCATTCCTGTTTGCTTCAGGTTCTCATTTGCAAAATGAAAGTGGAAAAGGAAATGGCAAACTGCTCCAGTATCTTTGCCAAGAAAAGGCACCCAAAATGGGATCACAAAAAGTTAGACATGATTGAAATGATTCAAACACAACTACAACAGTAATAAAGGTCAGAATATACATTTTTTTCTTTTTCTGCATTTATCTTGTCTGAATCCAATACAGTATTTGTAGAGAATATAATGTAACTGGGATTAGTCTTCAGTTCTCTTATGACCTGATGAATCTTCTTCTCTTTGTCCTCCTCCCCCCTTTTTCATTCTCTCCCTCCTCCTCTCCCTCCTCATCTCCCTCTTCCTCTCCCTTCTTCCTCTCCCTTCTCCTTTCTTCTTCCTCCTCCCTCCTCTTTCCCTCTTCTTTCCTCTTCTTTTTCCTTTTCCTTCCTCTTCCTCTTCCTTCCTCCTCCTATCATATCCTATGTCATAGTAAATAGAGTCATAGATCTGAAGTCAGGAAGACCTGAGTTCCAATCCAGCCTGAAACACTTACTAGTTGTGTGACTTTGAAGAAGTCCTTAACCTCTATTTGCTTCAGTTATGTCACTTGGAAAATGAGGATAATGATAGTACCTTCCATGTAGGGTTGTTATGTGAATCATATTAAATAATATTTACAAAAGAAATTTAGCATAGTGTCTGAAATGTAGCAGGTGCTTATTAAATGTTTATTTTCTTTCTTATTTATCATTATTATCTTCACAACTTTTTCAGTAGTAATGAGCTACATAAATGTAGACCAGTAGTTATAGCAACCCATACTTGGGAGCTCAGTCAGATGGTGACACTTTCTCAGTGAATCTGCATTAAGAGTGGTTGTGGTTGGAAGCATTTCTAAATTTGAACTGTTGGGGAGCATTGGACTCGGTAATTTTGCTAGAACTAATGCTGTCTGGGATAACTCCAAGAGGAAAAACTTGGCTTTGGATTGTTACATTTATATTACTTTTGTGAGATGGCTTTTGAACCTATGAGGGTGGTCAATGTGACCCAGAACTTTAGTAGCTATGGAGCCACCCACAAATTCACAGGAGGTAGGTGGATGAGAGAACATATTATAAGAATACCTAGAGAGGTGGAAGGAAAAGCTAGACAAATACTCTAGACTTTATTAATTAAAACAAAGTCTTTTTGAATTTAAGAAAAGTTTAAAGGTGGAAACTGTTGTAAAGATGAAAGCATAAAAGTAAGGGCTGCAGATGTTGGCACCTGAGAAGAGTAGACATTTTCTTCGAAGAATCTTAGAAGAAATTATATTTACCTGACATTACATAGCTATCAAATTCAAATGTGGGCTCCCCACCTTAAGAGTAGTAACCCATGGCATCACCTTTATGAAGCACCTGGAATAAAAGTACTTAGGTGTCTCAAAGTCATTCCCTACAAAGCATCAAATGGACTTTTTCATTTTTTTAATAAAGATAATCTATGGAGTAGATGGCAGTAATTTCCATTAAATAGCAGCTAAAAAGCAAAAAAAAAGCTTTGAAAACTTTACTTAGCAATACCTTTTCATTCTTTCTTTGATGTATTTAGAGTGAGAAGAATGCATTAGTGCTATTTAACTCAGCTGCTAACTCTCTGAATATAAGTAAATGGAAAATAACTAACTGGAGTATTTACTTTATTTCTAGCATTCTGATGTCAAGACTGTTTATTCAAGTGAAAAAAGAAGGAACTGTAGTGAGGTTTTACACAACAGCTCTATTTCTTTAAAAGAGTCTTCTTAAATTAGAAGGTTGCTTTGCCAGCTTGGAAACTTTCCTTAATTCAATAAGAAAATCACCACCACCAAATATGTCATATTTGCTGCATTGATGATCATGATTTCTCTAGCATGCTATGGTCATTTTCTTTATTGGGACAGAGTGAAAACCCTTCCTGTTTTCTTATCTTCTTATTCATATTTCATTCTTATAGTATTCATATATAAAATACATTCATTTTATTCCAATCTTATCATTCATATGCCTTGGCATAATACCTGGCACATAGTAGGTGCTTAATAAATGTTTATTGATTGAATGATATCTTTGATTTAATACTTCATGAAGAATCAATCCAATGGATTTAATTTTTTTCTAGCTCTTTAGTGCCATGAAGGGGCTAATGTAATATTTGATTTTTTCATCTTCTACAGCAAGAAAATTTGCTATAGTAGATAGTGAGGTCCAAATAATAGATAACTATGGGAGATAAGTGGTCATAAAGATCTTAAGAGCATAAATATAGCCTTGGAAGGGTCCTCAGAATTCCAGAATCACATAGCCAGCATGTATATGAGTTGGAATTTTAACCCAAGTTCTTTTTGACTCTGAGAGTGGCCTTTAATCATTATGGCAAAATGACTATGTTTGCACATATTTTTCTAAAATAAGTGATAACTCCATGGTTTACCTACTGTATTGTGGGTAATTCCTTCTTTGGGAAAGGGGGCTACTCCTTCTTTCTCATATCTTATTTGATTCTTTTCAATGTTGTTGCTTTAATGAATATTACACAGGGAATTAGCTCAACACTAAAAAAACTTTCTCTAGATTTTTTAATGTAATACATGGTTGTCCATCTGTTTTCTAATATAGTGCACAGCAAAAAATTACCATGGAATATAATAGGGGTAGCATAATACAATGATTATAAGCCTAGGAAATCACCTAATTTCTCAGTGCTCTAGGAAACTCTAAGTTTCAGAGAAAGTGTTAAGTTTTATCTTTCACTGGAGAATTTCTTCATCTAAAAGTTTCAATTTATTGAAAGGGTATCAATTGATATCAATTTATTGATAGGATATCAACTTAATCATTATTTTAGTCTCTCATTTTTGTGTATAGATGTGTTTGTGTCTATACATAAATATAGGGAGGGTTGAGAGGAAAAAAGAGAGGGAGGGAAGGAGATACAGAGAGATATAGAGAGACACACAGAGAGGCAGAGACACAGAGAGATATCTTATAACATTATAGATAGCATCTCTGAAACTTACAATCATAGAATTGCCTTGACACTGAAAAGTTAAGTAACTTATCCAGGGTCATATAATCAATTTATATTAGATGAGGGACTAGCACTTGGATTCAGGAATTTAGGTAGAGCAGTGGATAGAACACCAGGCCTGAAGTCAGAAAAACTCAGAGCTGAAATCTGGCAGCAAACATATATGTCCCCAGGCAACTCAACCCTTTTGGCTTCAGTTTCCTCTTCTGAAAAATGAGTTGGAGAAGAAAATGGAAAACTGCTTCAGAATATCTGTCAAGAAACGGGAACATGAAGAATCAGGTACAATTGAAACTAGTAGACAACAACATAACTTAGATGTTTTTTAACTGAATCTTTCAATACACATTCTGTCCCATAATGCATAATATATACATACATATACATGTACATAACATGCACATACCTATATTCATATAGATATATGTGTAGACATGTATAGAAACATGCTCTCCTATGTGATGTATATGCATATGATGTGCGATGTATTTCCACTCCCCAATTCAGTTGATGTAATCACACATAAAGTTTTAATGTGATCCCATTGAAGAGGCAGTACATCCAGTGGGGAGTAGAGTCATACCATCCAGACAGATGAGGGAGAGACCACTTCAAAAATACTCCCAAGGATCATTAAAGAAAATTAGATTATGAAGAGGAATAAACTGTGGGACCCCAATTTAATAACCATTCCAAAAGAGATGTTGCATCCAAAGGTAGCTTTCTAACCCCTCTAAAAAGAGAGAGATAGAGAGAACTTCTTGACTTTGAAATCCAGGATTTATAAGCTTTCTTTATCCTTTTTTATTCTATTGGTATGGCTTGTTAATATTATACTTCAAGTATGAGCCCACTCTACTCATGTGTGTATTGGAGGGAGAATGTGTCCCAAGTTTGTTGGAAAACATTCTTTGTGGCTACTATTTTTACTATGGTATTTTAGAAATTCTTTTGCTAAGAGCTAATTGTGCATATTGAATAATTGTTAATGGGAAGGTTGTGAGTTTCAGTCATAGGAGTAGCCACTCAGAGAGTATCCTAGAACTTATGAGAGAAACAGCTGCCCCCTAGGAACTCAATCCACAAAAATGATACACATATCCAAACATGTATGCATACATATGTAGATATGAAATAAGCAAAAGTTGTTTATAAATATAAAAAAAGGGAATAATAGGAAAGTAATTAAAATAAATTATTTGTATCTTATAAATATCATTAAAGATAATTAAAATATAAAGGAATATTTCCTCCAAAATAATCAGTCATTAAAATAGTATGAAATTCCTCTATATTACTTTAGAGTACATTGGTTATTCATAACACAGAAAATAATTTATGACAGAGATAAGACCAGGAGTCAGTACTCCTGCCTCCCAGCCAGCTGCTCTTTGACCAAGGTTGAATGTCATTAACTATGTCTACATGACACAAATAATTAAGCACAAATGAATTGGTTGATTAGTTGTTTTGGTTATCATAGCAATCAAACAATATATGGTCTTAATGACCACATTCTGACTACTCACTCACAATCTGATGAATAAATATTTAATAAGGTTTTACTTTCTACATGGGATACCAGTGAATTTTAAAGTAGATAAAGGGATGACATTTAACAATAATATTTATTTGTTATAATATAAGGACTAAATTTTCCCTCAAAATCAGATATATCTTACTTTAAGAATACTTGATATTAAAAATAATCTATCAGGTAAAAGAAATAGATAAATTTGAGGGTAGTGATGATTAGAAATATTAAAGAATCTCTTACTAGCTTCTTTTACCAGTTACATTTCTCTATATTTAAATATAATTTGACAAATAAAAATGTTGATGTACTGAAACAACTTTTATGAACATATCTGTTTTGTAAAGTGAAGTACATTGCACTGTTCTTTGAATTTTGGACTGGAATTACAGAGGATAAAAAGCTGTCTTCTATATATAGCTTCTTAACACCTTACATACCCACCCACACACAGTTCTGCAGACCTGCAGTCTGTTCACACAAAATTCTGCTGGGAAATGAAAGCTTTTCTTACTGAGCTGCTGTAAACAGTGGCCTATCAGGAGAATAAACCCACAAACATAAACTTGCTGTCATTTACCCAGTGGGACTGGTGTTTATTAAAATTTTGTGCATGCTAATTCTCATTTTACAGTGAGGAGCATACTTTTGTACTTTTAAAAAATTTACCAGGTCAGTGATATACACACACACACACACACACACACACACACACACACACACACACACACACACACACACACACACATATATATTTTCTTTCCTGAGATAGTAACCAAAAGGTAATAGAAAAGGAAATTAAAAATAATGTTCTGTGGCTTTCAGAATTATGGTGTTTCTATAGGGATCAGGATGATTACACTGCAACTACCCCTGATTTCCATTTTTTTCTCCAGAGTGAACCTATGCAATTCTTCAACTTTGACACTTAGTCTTGCTCCTGTTATTTTTCATCCCATGGATGCTTTTGTAGACATATTTACACGTGTTTCAGAGAAACAGTGATCCTCAATTGCATGAAACAAATTCTCCTTTAAGAACATGTAACCAGCTCTTTATATTAGGTCGGTCAGTCCCAATTTTCAATTTTTTGTTCTATATGCACGAGTCCAAGATTGGTCTGTTTGCTTGGGTTTGGGAGAGCTACCATTCTCTAGAATTGTCAAGACCACATCATTATTTCCTTTAAAAACTTTCAAGAGCTCCTTGTTACCTTTAGGATAAAATACATACTCCTCAATCTAGCCTGAAATATATGTGCTTTAGCCTTTCCAGTTTTATTTCACAATATTTTTCCTTATGAATCGTATTTTTCAGTCAAACTGGGAAATTTTTTGTTCTTTGAACTGAATAATACTACATCTATTGCTTCTTACAGTAAGCAGTTGAGATATATAAAAGTAAAGAGGCAAAGTAAGGTAGTTTTCTTCTCTTTTCCTGGGTACATTACAGCCCCTAAGGAAATTCAGATTTAAGAATAGCTCTCTTTATTTAATTTTCTAATTTTTAAAACTATCTATTGCTTTTGTGCTTAAGCCTTCAGGCATGTATTCAATATTTTTATACAGCTTTAAGGGACTTCACATATTCTCCTAAATGCCCTATGTCTTCTCAATCTACCAGATAAAAAAATTCACAAAACTCTTTGCACTTAATTAGAGATAGATATTAGTGGAGGAAATTAGTTCATACAACTAATCCACACAAAAAATTTGGCTTAAAATGTTCAATGAACTTGATATTAAAAAAAGAGAATTCTCTGTTAATTGGTTGAATTTAGTAGTGCTACAAAGCAAAAAAGATCAGACTATGGGGGGAATATTTTTGGGCACGAGGTTCACTATGTAGATCAGCAACATTGTGTATACTCCCCTTCTGGGTGATGGGTCCATCTAGGAAATCAAATTATAAATCACAAAATTCCTTGATGAGTAAATGTAAAGGCTAGAACTGAGCAATGCACTTGGATAATGAAGCACGTGAGACTAATTGCCAATTGGACGGTTCCCTATTAACTTGTTTGAAGGTTGACCCTCCCCAGCTGTTCTGTGCTGACTTGATTGGTGGGACAAAGAGGGGGAAGTGACTTGTGTGGGAGGAGTAAGAGAAACTTGGGTGGTGGAACTCATGCTCACTTGCACTCCTGACCTGGCGTTGGAGGCGACGGTAAAGATCTAGAATAAAGACATTTAGTGATCCTGACTCCTGCTGATTTCTGGGAAGATAGAGTTCCAGCAAGTAAAGAATTGGACATAGGAAATATGATATGCCAAAAGAATATTCATATTGGGCTGAATGGGTTAGAGTGTTTAATCTCACGTAAGCTTAAACTTTGCGGACTTTTTTTTTTTTTTAATAGCTTTTTCCTTTTCAATGAAACTGAAGATTCTTAAACAAATAAAGCAAAACTACAAAAAGCACACTTCTTTCCACAATGGCTCTGAGGTAGTGGGGGCCAAATTGATCTATAACTAGGGACAACTTATATGTTTGTATTTATGGGGCCTTTATAAGTTGAATGTTTATAAATCAGGAGGTTCCAGGGGATCCTGGCTGGTCACCCTTCTACAGGCTGTTATAGATTTTAGTCCAGAGTTTTTGCAAGTTAAGAAATTCAACTTTATTAAATGGGGATTGAATCTTTAGTGGCTGATTCAAATTAGTTCAACTGAGTCCAGGATCAAATTACTAAAATTATAATGGAAGTTGTACCTAGTCTAGTGACTGGGACCAGTTTCCTATATTCCCTTTCTGTATAGGTTCATATAATTAACTAAATCATAAATCATAATATTAATTATTGAGCAAAGAACTGGATGTAGGAATATACCAACTAGTCACAGCAGATTATATGGGTCATTATGTTATTATGTTCTATTTTATGTATATTTCTGTTTAAAGAAATGGAACTCATTTTCTATTTTCAGAATACCTTTTCCTTTCACCAGGATTGTAAACATATACCATATCTTTCTAATTCTCTCTCACAAAAATCTTCTCCACAGTTATTGTATATTTGTTGTTGATTATAATGGATTCTTAAAATTATAACACAACTATAGGAAAGACTAGTCAAAGATTACTTGAAGAAATCAAAATGGTTGTTGCTTCTCTCTCTCTCTCTATCTGTGTATATACATACATACATACATACATACATATATATATACATACATACATATATATACATATATATATACATATATAAAATGTTCCTTGGAACTTGGTGGGTACCAATTCCACTCAATTTATCTGTGTTACATTGGAACACAAATTAATCTGGTTTCTGTAAAAAACTAATTCATAAATCTATCATAGAAACTATTTTCATCAAAAAATCTCTACATTAATTCAAGAAATTAAATGTTCTATTTTGCATCTAAGTTTTAAGTAAATGAAAAAATAACCCCCCCCCCCAAACAACAACAACAACAAAAAGAAATTAAATGATTTAACCACCTCTTTGGATTGATGGTTATAATAAAAACAAAAGAATGGGTTATAATTTAAGACATTTAAATTGATTTATGTGATTTTTAAAATCACGATTAACATAACACTAGTAAATAAAAAGAATTGCATGAATTAGATACAACAAACAAAAAAAATAACAGTATCCTCTACTGTGTATTGTATTCTCTATGGAAGGAAGAAGAAGCATGTTATAGTGGAAAGAGAGCCAACTTTGAAGTTAGAAGGATATGGGTTCATGTCCTCCTTTGAAACATACTGGCTTTTGATCATAGGCAAGTCAATTAAGCTCTTGGTATCATAGATAACTCTTTAAGATTATTAACATTCTATATATCAGATAGAGGCTATTAGATCAGTGAGTAATCTATATTAATAAAAAGAATTTCCATATTGGGAATTCCCCATGCCAGGGAAATCGCAGATTCATACTTCAAAAAAAAATAAACATGTGTAACATTTTAATTCAGGCATAGTCTTGAGTTTGTAGAGAAAAAAAATCTATAGGCATTATTTTATTTCTTGTTGGATATCTTAGATGCTTGAAACCTAACGGGGTGGATGAGTTTATAGATGAAAAAATAGAAGTCGAGTATTTTAGTGACTTATCCAAGATTGCCTGATTAATTTGTGACCAAATCAGGTCCAGGATACAGGATTATTAATTCCTAGTCAATTATTCTTTTGAAAGCAATGTCATCAACAGATAATTATTATTAAACAAGTAATTATTAATTAAACAAAATATTAATTCACCTTTAGCTCTTTTGTCTTAATGAACTTATTTACAATATGATCAATCCCTCAATGATTAATCTTAGTAATTATCTCCAGGTTTTTTTTCACCTTTTTTTGTATCATGGACCATTTTGACAGTGTGGTCACACCTCTGAATTCCTACTCAGAATAATGTTTTTAAATATATAAAATAAAATACATAGGATTACAAAGGAAATCCAACATTAGTGAAAATATAGATGTATTTTTCCCCCATCCAAGTTCACAGACTCCCTAAAATCTCTCCAAATTTCCCTTGGAGGTTAAGATTCTCTAATCTAGATAGATCTTTATAAACAATCGAAGTGCTATTCAAATGATGATTGCTACATACGGAAGCTATAAAAACATCTATATTTCAGTATAAAATGAGCATCAATAAGGTAGCCTGGCTTAGGTTATCAATAAAAGGACTGAATTTGTTTTCAAGGCTGATTCTCTCTCTTAAAGCTCATTTAAGTAGGCTGAACCAAAGAAAGACACCTTTGTACCAATCTTGTCTCTTCCTAGTTGAACAAAAATGATCATCTAAATTGCAAGCAATTTAAAAGGTTTTGAACCAGCTAGAAATTTTGACTTCATACACAAAAAAAGTAAAACCGAGTTTTTAGTGTAAATACTCTTAAGATATTGTATTTCAAATGGATCAACTTATCTCCTTTAATGAAATCTTACTCCAGTGATTCATCAAGATATGATGGTGACTCAGGTTTCTCAAACTTTAAGAGTCCAGAAGCTTTGGAAAACTTTAACCCCTGGAAATCCTTCAGATTATGAGCTTGATGATGTCTGATGTTTAAGGATCAGTTTAGGTTGGAAAATGTAGAGAGGGTCATTACTAAGTTGTTTGTAGTAAGTCATTTAATTTCTTTTCTTTTTTTCTTTTTTCTTTTTTTTTTTTTTTTGCTAGAGAAACTTTCGAAATCCATCTGCTAAATTGTGGAGGTTGTTTCTGTGTTGACGATTGATGGATAGGATTCTGACAGTCACAAAAATCATAGTTCCTTGACATATGCTCATATCAAGTAAAATTATTGTTATTACCTGAACATAACTACATTATTTTACTCCTTACAATATTTAAAGTTATTGTTTTTAAAAATAGATTATGTCATGGTCATCACAACAAACTTGTGAAGTAGGTGTTTAGTATTATTATTCATATCTTAAAGATATATTTGAATATATATTTATATATTTGAAAAGCTTAAGAACAGAGAGATGAGGTGTCATATTTATAATCACAAATTATAAAAAAATCATAAGTGGTATTGAATGTTGATGAATGATGACATAGTATTGCTTCTCTTCCTGCTTTACTAAGTGCCAATATTTTATGAAGTTTGAACATTCTGACAAATTTTATTATTTTTAAAATGCAAAACAAATCAGATTTATAGGGTATGAGTGTGGCCTATACAATTCTATATTTCTAAATGGGAGATCCATGAACTCATTTATTTGTATGAGAGCTCCCTTTGTTGATATAGTGTACTTATACCTCAAGACTTATGTCTTTCCATAAATTATCCATTGAAGATCCATTCTGAGGGCTTCTAATATTTGTGGGTCTTTGACAATGAGTATTTTAATTCTCATAATCTAATACTCAGGCTGTCTTCCTCTTGTTTATCACTATTACTCTTTGACTGGCTCATCTTCTCCCTTAGCCATGTATGTCATAGATGATATTTTTTTCCCACCACTTCTTCCACAGATACCAACTTTGGCAAGATGTTTCATCCTGCTTAATTAAGTCCAACCACAAATGTTCATATTACCATTTGAGCCAGCTATAGCTGCGATTCTTCTAAAATCATAATATGCTATTATTCATGGCCTCAGTCATCAAATATTGATGTTAAAATGATGTGCTTTGGGGATAAGGATTAGCTTTTGATCAAATTAACAATTTCCCAAATGTGATCCTATTTAATCTCTTATTTAATACTGAGACCAACTTATTGTCCATTTGCAGTACTTATTTAAAATATATGTACTGATGGACTGCTTCAGTGGCTTCCAATCTACTTGCATGTTGTAATATGGATTGGATTGTTTTTTTCTGCACATATTGCTAGGCTGGGTCAATTTCTTTTGAGTTGTCATGGATTTTATTGAGAAAGTTCTGTGATGTAGATTAATGCAAACAGAAATATCTGGAAAGCCTCATTACTCCATATATTTAATTAAAAATTAAAGTGAAAAATTAAAAAATGACATTTCCATGTAGCCCCAAAGAGATATTATGTTATGAATAGCCACAGATGATATACTTCTGACTTTTTCTATAGCAAAAACATATTTTTTCATAATATCATTTATTTATTTAAAATTATTATAGCTTTTTATTTACAAGATGTATGCAAGATAATTTTTCAGAATTGATAATTGCAAAATTTTTTGTTCCATTTTTCCCCTCCTCCCCACCTCCTCCCCCAGATGGCAGGTTGACCAATGCATGTTAAATATGTTAAAGTATAACTTAAATACAATATATGTATACATGTCCATTTGGTATTTTACTGTACAAAAAGAATCAGACTTTGAAATAGTATACAATTAGTCTGTGAAGGAAATAAAAAATGCAGGAAGACAAAAATAGAGGGATTGGGAATTCTATGTAGTGGTTCATACTTATTTCCCAGAGTTCTTTCACTGGGTGTAGCTGGTTCAGTTCATTACCGCTCTATTGGAACTGATTTGGTTCATCTCATTGTTGAAGAGGGCCACGTCCATCAGAATTGATCATCATATATAAGTATATAATGATCTCCTGGTCCTGCTCATTTCACTAAGCATCAGTTCATGTAAGTCTTTCCAGGCCTTTCTGAAATCCTCCTGCTGGTCATTTCTTATAATATTTCGTAACATTCATATGCCATACTTTATCCAGCCATTCTCCAATTGATGGGCATCCACTTAGTTTCCAGTTTCTGGCCACTACAAAGAGGGCTGCCACAAACATTTTTGCACATAAGGGTCCCTTTCCCTTCTTTAAAATCTCTTTGGGATATAAGCCCAGTAGTAACACTGCTGGATCAAAGGGTATGCACAGTTTGATAACTTTTTGATCATAGTTCCAAATCATTCTCCAGAAGTAGCATATAAAATGGTCATGAAATAATAAAAATTTTTAGTTTTGGCCAATATAAGTTACTGTATTACTGCTTTTTCAGTAGTGTTATGCAGTTCAATTGATACTGTTGGCATTGCACAGTATTCAGAACATATCAAAGGAATTTGTCATGCTTTAAATATAAAAGGAAAGTCAAACACAGATAATTTGAGAAACCAAAAAAGTGAATAGATAAGGGATCCACAAGTCTGCTTTTCAGTTGGCAAATATGGTGCCATAGAGCAGTTGGCAATATATTGGATGTTTGCAATGTGAAGCAGGCACTTAGATAGTGGGTTTTCCTTCAACAGTAGGATGTTATTATTCAAGGGGGATTATAAATGAAACCAGGAGTGCATAAACAGCAGTAAGAAGGAGGACAGGAGCAGGAGACAGCTGTGCGGGTGACTGCTTTACAAGTAGAAGCCATCAATCAGGAGAAGTGAAAGGCCCAATCCAGAGGCACTAGAACCGCACCCCTTCTGATACAAATCCTAATAGAGTGCCAGTCATACATGCATATATATTACAAAGCTGGAATGATGATTTCTTTTTTCCCTTTACAGGTCCCATTTATCAGAATTAACTAGGTTGTAATTGGGTTCTCATTCTCATTTTCAGGCAACTCTGCCTTACAAATTCTCAAATTGTAAAAAAAAAAAAAAAAAAAAAAAAAAAGTAACTGCTTTTCCTCTTTCTGTCTCTGTCTCTATCTCTCTCCCTTCCCCTGCAAACTCTACTTCATTTTCCATTATTCTCCCTTCTCACTGCCACTGAAGATACTCAGGTCTGGAGGTTATGACAAGCTTTCTCCCATCTACTTCATTTACCATCTACTGCTACTCAGTGGGATTGGGCAGGATATAGTAGTCTGAAGAACTGAGAAATTCAGTGAGTTTCTCAGGGTCAAATAACCAGTGTGAGTCAGAGGTGAGTTATTAAGTAAGCTTTTTCTGATAAAGCCAACTTTATATACACTGTACTACAGTATAAGTGAGCTAAATAACTTTTGTGGGGCTTGTCTGGAGATTTAACCATCATTTATATTCTTGTTTCTATGGGAAATTTATTCTGACTACTTAACAGTTGACTTCTAAGCCAGCTTTAGTAATAAATAGGATACATATAAGTTACACTATAGGCATTCACTGAGTTGCCTGGATACTTCTCTTAGTGTACAGCATATACTAAACAATTGGGAAATAAGAAAACACATTTACTGATGCTTATGGAGATGTCAGCATTATTCTTTGTCTGCGCATTTTAAGTATTCCATAAATTTAAAAGGTAACACTCAAGATATAAAATTTAGGTGTTTAATATTTCCATAATAGAAAAAACTTTCATCTTCCCAGAAAAGACAAAAATCTTCAATAGATGTTTTTGGTTTTATATTGTTTAAAATTTTGCCTTTTGGATAATAATTTTAGAGAACTCTATAAAAGCCAACTGGGATAATAGGTCAAATAATTATTTGGGGCTTTTCAATAGTTTAGTTTTAAGTGAGATGAATATATGTATAGATATATGTATGCAGTATAAAGAGTTAGGTTTTGCCACAGGTAAATTATTAACAGATATGAAATGTTAAATTGCAGGGACCCAAGTGGGATCATCAGAACCGACTATCACATAATGACTATATAATCATATTCATAATTAGTAACATTAATAACATTAAAAAATAAACACTTGTACCTTGGAACATTAATAATGGCAATCTTGTCATCTTCTTGGAAAATTACTAGACCCAGTTACTTTGCACAGTGGGATACATATATTTCAGAGAAATATAATTAAAATATTAATTACATATTTGATAGAGCTTTGCCTATCATTATTATATTATCAGTATTATTGTTATTATGTTTTCAGTATATTACTTATGCAGATTTTGTTTGATAAAGCCTTTAAGAGAAATACAATCTTTCATGATTCTCATATTTATTCTATTAGACAACTAAAGCTCTTTGGGACATTAACTTACTATATATCAGATGTAGGCAATCAGATATAGGTGTATTAACCTAGTTTTGCTGTAGGTCCATGCTCATTAATCTGAAATGTTGGGCATTGCAGTATGTCCTTGAGTCAAATGGATGCTTCTTTAAATAATATGTAAAACATCCATTTTAGGAATGCACTTGGTTGTTAATTATTAATAAACATTTACATAAAGGTTGAAAGCAAGTGCTGTAAATTTGGGTAATACATATTTCTCTGATACTCAGCTCTTATACACCTGATATTTCTATTATTCTCGGTTCCTCAGTAGTAGAAGTTTAATGTATAAATTGTGGTAAATAGTGTTTTGGAAAACATACTCATTAGACAAAAATCGGGATACATTTCATTCCTCCTTCTATCAAAAGAAAAGACAAGTTTATTTTGTCATTTTGAGAATGGATTTACAGGCTTGGATATGTCTGAAAGAATCACAGAGCATCTGAGTGACACTTCAAAAGATTAGTACAACTTGTTTTGATCTTAGTCATCTTTCAGTGATTTTGCTTCCTATGAGAGAGAATCAATAATTAAAATATATTTATTTTTTTCTGGATATTATTTACCAGACAGAGGGCTGGCCCTTGAGCTAGGAAGAGATGGGTTTAAATGGTGCCTCTGACACCATTGGCAAGTCGCTTAACCTGTCAGTGTTCTAGACAACTTTCAAAGACTCAGTTGATGTATAAGTGGCAATTTCCAGTGATAAAATAGGTTTCCTCAATAGGAATTTCCTCTTAGTGGGAACTTGCAGGTGTGATCCAAAAAAGCAAAAACAAAACAAAACAAAAAAAACCCCAAAAAATCCTGAAAGCTTAAATTTTCCCCAATTATTTATTTACTTCATCAGAATTCATAACTTTTTCTCTAAAGTATTTATTAGTACTTTATTGAAAATAATGACAAACCACTCATAAATTTTTGAAATAATATCTTTTAAATTTTCTTAGAGTTGAGGAAAGAAGAAATAATGTTATTTTCTAATTTTTAATGATAAAATGTATAATACCTGGTAAGACATGAAGTCAAATTAGATTTTTAAAAAAGGATGAAACATTGTTATATCGCTAAACTTGAATTGACTACTGATTGTTACTTTCTCACTGCTATTGTTCAGAAAAATTACTAGAGATATGGGTAACCTGGAGACAAAATTGAAGGAGAATGTTTGCACCTTGAAAGTCGAAACATTTTGTCTTGTTTATGTTATGTTTTACTTTCAAAGATGAAATGCACTGTACTGGAAGATGTACAACTTTTAACAAATTTACCAGTGCATATCACTTATTTTTTTGTTAGCATGTATATTGATTAGACTGACAATTCTGCTTACATTAATATCATGTTGGGTTATAAACTCCTGAATCATAAAAATAGTCTTAGTTTGTATTGCACTAACTAGGGGGAAGCCAATAAAATTATTAGTAATGGTAATCTTATAATAGGGATAAGAACTAGATCTGTCATTTCATTGACATAGAGAACTCCTAGATGAGGAAACTTACTTTGCCAATGAATGTTAGTATCTTCTTTGCAATTTATGTTCTTAGAAATTTGTCTAGAAGAATTGGGTACTTAAATGATTTGCCTAGGCAAATTAGAGGGGAAACTTGAAACTAAGCCTTCCTAGTTGCAAAGTCAACTCCTTATCCTTTAGGTCAAAACTTCTTAAAGTGTTGTGTGACTGAATGTGGGGATTATGAAAAGTTTTATAATGGAAAAAGGAATCAAATATTCTACCTAGTTTTAATTCTTTATGTAAAAACAGATAATCACATCCATCTGGTTAGTATCAAAATTTATTTTTGTCCTTGATAAATGGTAAAGTTATATGTATACCAAAGAATTGTTTTAAAATAAACTTCTTCACAATTTATAATCAATAAATATTTATTTGATTTGTATTCCTACACTATATATATATATATATATATGTATATCTCTATCTATCTATCTATCTATCTATCTATCTATCTATCTATCTATCTATATGTATGTAAGGTTATGTAAAAATGTTTCAGGGGTAACAAATGGAAAAAAATGATGTCCTAGACCACAATCACATTTAATTAATATCATATTCTTTGGAAATTATTAAATCTAGTTATGTTAAAAACTTTAATACTTTTCATAGTGATAAGCCTCCCCAATTATGTGTGGGCAGTGAAAAAATGGAAAGAAGCAGTAGAATTATGTTGTTATTTCTATATAGCCTATATATTTTTATAATTTTCAAGGAGAAAAATAACATGAAGTCTGCAGAATTCACTACTTGGATAAGTATCAACAATGACAATGAACCAGAATAGGTGAATTGTTTGAAGCCAATAATTAAGTGCAAGGAAAAATGTTTAGCATATATTGTCCCATTTTAATTTAGCATGTTAAATGAAAGGGGAAATAATAGTAAGTCACCATATATTTCAGAGTCAGAATTAGAGAATAAGAGGAATCTAGGAGAAACTTTATATTGACTATAGAGTGAAATTATATGTGGCAATCCATGTTTAGGTAAGAAGGATATTAGAGGTATATTTTCATAGTTGTTAGATGTAAAAGTCAGTGTCAATTTTTTTTGGTAAATTTTAAAATTTATTTTAAACTTAAATACAAAATGAGAAAAGAAAAAAAAAACCATTGTCATGTATACTGCAGAACATAAAAAAGGATTCAATATAAAATAAAAAAAATTCATTTCCAGAAATCCCATATAATTAATTCATACTATTCATTATTTTCAAAGCTGCCTAGCTTTTCTTTGCTTTCTTGTAGATTTTCTTTTTGTTCTTTTCTGTGTACTTTTGGCTTTCTCCTCCCTTATCCTAAGGAAGTCCACAATTAAGTATGGAGACATATGGGGGGCAGCTAGGTGGCCCAGTGGATAGAGCACCAGCCCTGAATTCAGGAGGACCCGAGTTCAAATTTGGTCTCAGACACTTAACACTTCCTAGCTGTGTAACCCTGGGCAAGTCATTTAACCCCAGCCTCAGGGGAAAAAAAGTATGGAGGCATACATATACATACAGTATATATATATATATATATATATATATGTGTGTGTGTGTGTGTGTGTGTGTATATTCATAGATATCTATAAACATACACACATTATACATATGTACTAATAAACATACACACACACACACACATATATATACTGTATGTTTATTTCTACTTGTCATCTGTTTCTCTAAAGGTGGATAGCATTTTCCTTCATAAGTCAGTTTTCCTATGTTTTTAGCTCATTTCCACAACAATATTTTAACCCAGTTACATCCTAACTGAGGAATTGTCTATGAAAGATTCGCATCCCCCAAATTATCTGCATTCGTTCTATTCTTGATTGTGTGTCTTATCAATGCAAGAAAATTTTAATTTAAAGTAATCAAAATTATCTACTTTATACTTCAATGATGCTCTTAATTTATAGTTTATAATTTTAATCTATTGAATTTGTTTCTTTTGCATCTTTTTCATCTGGTTTCTTTTAAGTTCCTGACCTTTTGTCCTTCTAAATAAACTTTTGTTATTTTTTTAAACTCAGTAAGATAATTTTTTTAGTAATATAACTGGGATGGCATTAAGTAGATTAGTTAGTTCAGATCATCATTGCTTTTTTTTTTATTGTACTGACTTTATCTAGCCATGAACACTAAATATTAATTCAGTTATTTAGGCCTGACATTATTTGTATAAAAAGTGTTATATGTTTTTGTTTATATAGTTTCTGTGTCTATTTCAGCAAGTAGCCAATCCTAACTTCAAACAATTGTTAGAGAAGTTAATTTTATCACCAAGAGAAAAATTCTGTGAGAATTCTACCTGGTAAAATAATTTTCATGAAGCAATAGAGAAGGATTTCATGGAAAGACATTAAGGGAAATATAAAATGTGAAGTCCAAAGTGGAGGTAATTTAAAAGTGGGCATTTGGGGAGTAAAATATATAAATCTGGGATTACTCCTCATTAGGTGAAGAATCGTATGTAAATTACTGAATATGGAGCATAAGGAGGGAAATCAGAAGAGGATAGTATCTACCCTCCACATTTTACATCTTTCACAATTGCAGTTTGGAGAAGCAAATTCTATAAGGCTGAGAAGTCAACAGCCCCAGTAAACATATTCATAAGCTAATTGATCTCCTAATATCAAAGATAAGGACTGAGCAGAGGGAAGTAACTAAATGAGGAAGAATAGGAGGGAGGAATACAGTAAGAAAAGGAAAGAATTGATCAAACACCTGCTATGTTCCAGCCACTGAGTGTAGTAATTTAAACATATCAAATCCTCTCATCATCCCTGGATGAAGGTGCTATCATTATAAACATTTTACAGTTGAAGAATCCAAGACAATCAAGAGGTTAAGTAACTTGCCTGGATTCCCATAGCTACTATGTGTCTGAGGCTGGGTTTGAACTCACTTCTTTCTGACTTCAGATCTAGTGTTCTATTTATGTTTTTTTTTTAAATTAAACTAAATACAAAATAAGAAAAAAACATATTTGAAAAAGAATGACAGAAAAGGAAAATAGAATTACAAAACAAAACATTGTCATGTGGCCAGAAGAACATCAGGGAAAATTCAAAATACATAACAATAAATTTCTGTTACAAGACAGCATATATAATAATGGACACATGAATATAATCTCTTCTATCTTTTGTTTCCTTATAGATTGCTCTTTTGTTCTCTGCTGTGCACTTTTTACTTATTCTTTTTCCCCTATTCTTTTTCCCCTTCACCTTCCCCAAGCAGGCTATTGATAAGCACAGATATATTTATATGTACATATATACCCACCCATATACCCAAATATATATATATGTATATATATACATATATATATATACACACACACATGTATACATAACCACACATACTCAGATACATAAACACATATATATGTATTTATATATATTACAATATTAACATGTCTGACATACAATGTAGACCTCTCTCTGATTGAATCTTTAAGTCTGATTTTGTCTAAGATCAATGATTACTAATCTTATTTTTTATAATTTATAATCCTATTTTTATAATTTTACAATTTTCATATTACTGATCCTTGTTGTAGTCTTTGTGTGTATCTCTTTTTTCCTATTCCTGCTATCTTGTCTACTTTAATTCTTCTCCTTAACTTGCCTTACTATTACTTAACCTCACTCCACCCATGAAACTCTCTTTCTTATCTTCTCCCACCCTTTCCATCCCTTTTTCCTTCTTTCCCATTAATCTATACATTTGTCCTATTGCCATAAATCTATAGATTTTTTTTTATCCCCTACCTTATTCTATTCCCTTTTGCCTTATTTCTTTATAGACTTTGGAGGATGCTGTTCCCTTTATGGGATGTGTATGTATTATTCCCTATTGAGATCATTCTGTATGTGAGTAGGTTTTCAGATATAACTCCTCATCACTTTAATGTTTGTATTGATTCTTCCTTTGTACTTCATTTGTATAACATAATTGCTATTTTTACCTTTTATTAAAAAGTTTTGCTTTTTAGAATCAGATCATATTTAACTTTGTCCCAATCTTTTTTTTTTGAGCTACCCAATTATTGATGTCAATCTTAAACACATGATATACATTTCCATGTAAAAAAATAAACTATTTGTTCATGTTGAATTCTTTGAAATTAATCTTGGATATTAGTTTTTATATGTTAAATTTTCTATTAAATTTGGGTTTGGTTGAGACAAAGTCCTGAAAATGGCAAGTTCATTGAATGTCCATTCCCCCTCCCCCCAATTACTGGATAATTTTGCTGGATATGCTATTTTTGGCTTCAGGCATAGTTCTTTTGATTGCTGGTATATACTATTCTAGGACTTGTGGTCTTTTATTGCTGCTGATAAATCTTGTATAATTCTAACTGTAGCTCCAGTATATTTGAGTTATTTTTGGTTTATTTCTTACAACATTTCCAGTAGGTTTTGAAACTTGGTAGTAATATTTCTGTTTTCTACAAAGAATCTCTTTGAGATGGTGATGGATGGATTTTTTTTTCTATTTGTACTTTTCCCTCATTTTCTATCACTACAGGACACTTTTATTTGATTATTTCTTGAATTATTTTGTCAAGGTGCTTTTCTTTGGTCACAATATTCAGGGAGTCCAATTTTCTGTATTTTCCTCTTCTACAGATTTTTTTTTCTTTTGCTTCATGTTCTGTTCTATTTTTTTGTTATTTCTATTTTGTTTTGTTATTTCTTGGTCTCTTATAGCTTCACTCATTTCAGTGCCCAATTCTAATTTTCAAAGAATTATTTTCTTCTTTAAGATCTCCTTTTCTAGTTGGTTAACTTCCCCCCCCCCTAATATCCTTGGGTTTTTTTTTTTTTGGATGGTTATTATTAATTTTTCTTCAATTGCTCTCACTTGATTTTTAAAGTCTTTTTTGAGTTTTTCCAATAAATTCTTACTGAGCATTTAACATTACTCTTTGGGTAGAAGAGATTTTTTTTTTTTTTAATTTCACTGTCATCCTCTGAAGATAAACCTATCTTCCCTATTCCCATAGTAAGTTTCTATGGATGACTTCTTTCTTCTTTGCTTGTTCATTTTTAAAAAATGAGAAATCTGGATTTTTTGGGGGGATGTTGCCTTTACTTTACTTCAGCTTTATCCTCTGACCTAAAACCCCAGACCAAAAGCTCATCCAAATACCCAAAGCCAACAGCCTCCCTGCCCCACTGCTGCTTCACTCTGAGTGTTCTAGTTGCTTCCCACCCAAGGCCAAATTTCTCTAACACAGCTGGGCCTGGCATTCCTAATTAGATGAAGTTCCCTCTACCTTCCCTGATTGAGACCCCCATCCCCCACACTGGGAGGTGAAAGTTCCTGTGATTCTGGCTGAGAGTCTAAATAAACTCACATCTCCCTAGGGTTACCCACTTTCCATTTCTGTGGAGGTAGCCTAGAGGGATTTGTACTTCACATTGGTTAAACCTTGAAAGAAGATCTCAAGTTATTCCAGGAAGACCCCTATTCTACCTAAGTCTTCTTTGTTTTTCACTAGTCTAAGACCACTTAAAGATGCAAATTTGTTCTTTTTGTTGTGGAAATCTGGAGAGCTTGGAGTTTTCTGACCTATTCCACCATCTTCCCAGAATTCTCTCAGTGTTCTATATACTGAACCAAAGGACATCTGTATACTATTTAGTTTAAATTACACTTGGTCAAAATTTGCATTTGCAACATTATCAGAAAGTGGTCATATAGAATCCTTTTAGAGACCTTTAGGAAAAGGCAATCTACTACCTTCTAAGATAATTTCCTTAGTTTGTATATATCAGTAATGGCTTCATAATTGACTACAGTGACTTAAAGCAGGCCTTGAGTTCCTTCAACCAATGTATTTATGGCATGACTCTGCCCTAATTTGAACACTTTACAGTTTATCAATATCCTTCCTACAATGAAATGACCAAAACTAAACTAGCATACTAGATATGATCTGATTAGGGTAGAATATAGTGATATTAGAACAGGTAGGTGGTATAGTAGACAAAGTGCAGACCTAGAGTTAAGAAGACACATCTCTGTGAATTCAAATATGGCCTCAGACCCTTGTAGTGTGACCCTAGACTAGTCATTTAACTCTATTTGTCTCAGTTTCCTCATCTATGAAATGAGATGGAGAAAGAATGACAAACCACTTCAGTATCTTTGCCAAGAAAACCTCAAATGGGGTCATGAAGAATCAGACATGAATGAAATGACTAAAAAACAACAGTGTGAATTTCATTTTTCCTCAACTGAATTCTGTATACCTATGAATGCAGGTTACTATTAACCTGCTTAGTTCCTATTAGAATTTATTGATTCATATTTAGTTTTCAATACACTAAAACACTCATGTTTGCACAGGGATAGTTTAGTCACACTTTACTTGTGTGTTTAATCACACTTGTCTTGTACTTGTGAAGTTGATAACTACATATGCCCCCCACCCCTGGCCCCGGCCCCGGCAAAAAAACAAAACAAAACAACAAAAACAACCAAAATATAGGATGCTACATTTATCTACATGGAATTTCATCTTTTCACATTTGGTTAATCATTCCAAGTCTGCTTAGATTTTTTTTTGACTTCTGACACAGTCATCCAATTGTTAGCTCTCCTTTTCTCCTTTGTGGCAATTTCAATAATCACTGATAGTAAATCAGAAATCACATGCTTCAGTTCTTTAGTATTCTTGGATGTAGTAATATGGTCCTGCTCAACTGAATTTGTGGAGCATATTTAGATGCTCCTTTGTTGATCGTAAGATTTCAATGTACTATGATATATCTATTTGTATTTGGCACTTTCCAGCCCAAAGAATATTATCTTTAAAAGAAAAATTAAATAGGCTTTTATCACTTGTCATAATGCCATAGATCCTCGATCCATGTTTTTGTTCTAGTTTCAATCTTTCTCTTTTCCTCATTATAAATTAATCTCCTTTTGTCATTTTTAGTGTTTAGCATTAGCCTTAGTTCATTTTAAGTTTATTTCTGACATTGTTATATAACTATGTCATGCTTTTGTGTTAATTCAGTAACTTTTCTGTGCTTCTTCCTTGATTAAATCTTTATTCTTTTGCAATTGTATTTCCTTTTCTCTTTTTCTCTCTCTTCACAGAAACACACATATGTATTTGTATGTACACACAAATATACATGCATATATATATGTATATATATATGCATATATATACACACACACATATAGCCTATAAGTTAAGTTGGTCAAGGAGGTTTCTGCATATCAGTATCAGTACCTTTAAACAACTTTTTATTTTATTCTTTATTGGATTTCTTTGTATCTTTAGAAAAATCACACTTAAGAATTTCTTGTTTCTTTTAGACTAATTTTGCATGCATAATTTTAGGTTGTAAGATCTTTACCAATCTTGCTCTGTATTCTTTTGAAATCTTTTCTCTTTTCCCCCAAATCTTTTGAAATCTTTGAAATATTTTATGTTTTATAGGGTGCACATTAAGCCATGCTCTTTCATCTTTTTCATACAGCATAAAATTTAATATGCAATGGTTCCTTCACTCACTATATTCTCATTTTTTACTTTAACCACACTTTCTTCCTTGAACAGAATCAGGTTTAGAATAGCAGTTTACATTTTTTGCTTCTTCTTATCTTTTGAAGAATGAAATCATCCTTAAGGAAACCCCAAGATTTATTAACTACTTTGCTTTTGGCAGAGAGAGTGTACTATTGTAACATACCTTTCTTAATTCTTTTTGATTTATTTATTGAATTCCCTACCTATTTACTGCTTCTGTTCAGGTGGTCTATAGTTTGTGCTGATGACAACATTTCTTCTATTTCTGTCTCTTTTGATCTTCAAGCAAATCATTTTTACTATTCCTTCCCTTCCCAGTTTCTAGATTTTCACAGGGAAGTATATCTTCTTAATAGCTACTCTGCTCCCTCTTTTTAAAAAAAAACTACTTTGTTCCTTTTGCATAAATTACACTTTTCAAGGGTCCATATTCCTGTCATGGGATTTATTTTCCTACAAAAATCAAGGCCATCTGCCTTGAGTTCTCTCTTTCCCTCTGCTCCATATCTCAAAACTTTTTAAATCATCCCTTATTTTCCTAGCTTGTTGTGGTCTAGGAGGACGAATTTGCCTTTTTTTCTACTAAAGACAATATCTCTATTTGTGACCTTGATCCCATCCCCCTTTTTCTTCTGAGAGCTTGTTCTTTCCCATCTTCAATATCTCATTATCTACTACATCCTTCTCTTCTATCTAAAGACTTGACCATGTCTTTATGTCTATTCTATCATTTAAAACAAAAACAAAAACAAACATTTATCTGAGCATTCCGTTCCCTAATTTTCTTCTTTCTTTAATAGCTATGTTTCTAGAAAAGTTTATTGACTTTACTTCCACTCTTCAACTCTTTGCAATCTACCTTCTAATCCTACCACACTAATGAAAGTTCTCTCCCAATGATACTGGAGACTTCTTAAATGCTAAAGATTTTTCTTGATATTCGTCTTCCTTAACATTTGCAGGAGTAAGCATCCTTTCTTCTTGGATAAATGCTAAAGATTTTTCTTGATATTCATCTTCCTTGATATTTGCAGTAGTAAGCATCCTTTTTTCTTGTATATTTCCTTTTCCCTTAAGTTCAGCAATCCTGCTCTTTCCTTGTTCTCTTCCTTCTTTTTGACCATCCTCATACTACCTCCTCATACAGGCTTGAAACTTTGGAACCTTTAAAAAAATTTTTTTCTTTTTTTTTCCAGGCTGGAATTACATTGGCCACTCCGGGGCCCAATTCAAATGCTGATTACTAGGAAAACTTTAATCTACTCTTTTTTCTTAAGTGGCCCAATTTTCTTGTCATTGGACATGCTAGTGATCCCTTAATTTTGGAGAGTTATGATATTAGTACTAGACTTAAAATGAATACCCAGTTGGTTTTTACCCTACTGCAATTCAGAAACTTTTGAACTCAAACAGTGTATAGCTGCAGATTCCCTCAGTAGCTTAAATTACTGTTATATGCCATCATGCTTAGTCTAAGTATTGCTTAATTTGCTTTTCTCTAGAAATCCTCTTTCTGTATCCATTCAGTTATAAAATCTTGTCAAATTTACTTTCACAATACTTTTGGTATTACCCTTTCTTTCTGTTCATACTTGTATTACCTGAGTTCAGCTCTTTCCCTCTCATGTAAACTCCTATAAAAGCTTTTTAATTGTTATTGCTATTTTAATTTATTCTCCATTCATTTACAAAAATAATCTTTGTTGTTGTTTAGTTGTTTTAGCGGTGTTCTCTTTGAGACCCTATTTGTATTTTTCTTAGCAAAGATAGTGTAATGATTTGTCATTTCCTTCTCCAGCTCATTTTATAATAAGAAAACTGAGGCAAAAAGAGTTAAAGGACTTGACCGATGTCATACAGATAGCAAATATCTGAGGCTAGATTTAGATCTTCCTGACTTCAGGAATGGCAATCTATCCAGTGTACCACCTAATTTTCCACTGACTGTCCCCAAATAATCTTACCAAGGTGTAATTTTGAACATATTTTTCCCTTGCTAAAATATTCAGGAGGTCCCAATTTCTTCATAATATATCTATCTAATTAAAATGTATATTCAATTCATTAATCCTCTATTTTCCTATTTTGTTAATGTATGCTTATAAGGATATGATTTCCCTTTTGAAAATTTCTGTAGTTGTATTCCAGAAATTTTAGTATATTATTTATCATTTTCTTTTTCATAGTTATTGTTTCTGTGGTTTCTTTTTTACTCTCTCATTAATTAGGACTTCATCACTAAGTCTCTTTTTGGGTATGCATCTTTCATTTGTGAACCCTGAACCAATTATTATTGGTAAAGGATATATATATATATATATATATATATATATATATATATATATATATATATATATATATATATACTATTACTGAATTTTTATAGATTTTTGAAATATCTTTGTGATCCAGTACATAATCAGCTTTTATAAAAGTTTTGTGTTGTTGAGAAATATTATACATTGTTTTGCAATCTTATTTAGAAAATACCATAACGTTTTTACTCTAGTTTTTTCTGTAATTTGTTCAGTTACACATTTTCACTTTTTTTTTTATCTTTCCCTTAGATTTCCAAAACCAAGAGAGGGATATCAAAGTCTTCTGTCAGTATTGTTTCACTATCTACATCTTTTTATAGTTTAGATAATGTTTCATTTATGGATTGAATGCTAAGGCATTTGGAATATATACATTTAGTGCTGATATTGGTTTGCTGTCCATATTTTCTTTCCCTTTTTTCCCCTGAGGCAATTGGGGTTAAGTGACTTGTCCAGGGTCATATAGCTAGGGCATATTAAGTGTCTATGTTTTCTTTCAGCATAATGTATTATCCTTGTTTGTTCCTTTTTTATTTTTTGAATGTTTGTTTTTGCTTTGTCAGGGAGCTTAATTGTAATTCCTTTTTTAAGATTCACTTCATACAAAGTAACCCCTCCCCATTTTATTTAGGGAATATATATATATATATATGTATATATATATATATATATGCATATATATTTCATGCAAGCAACAGATTATAGGGTTTTGTTTTTTTATCCAATGGATTACTCTTTTTTTTTGTTGTTGTTTGTTTCATTGGATTGGTTAATTTACTTTACATTTAAAGTTATGAGAGTTACATTTCTATTTTCCTTACTCCGATTCCTCCTCCTTTTTTTTTTTTTTTTGTAAAAATAATATTATGTACTTCAATTACTTTATTTTAATCTGTTTTTAAGGTGATCCTATTTCTACCAGTTTAGTTCCTCTCACCCCTGGTCCACTCTCATTGGTTGCTATTCCTTTCCTTTTGGGGTTTCTTCATTAATTCTCTTTATCTCTTTAAAAAAAAATCAGTTCATATAAATTTCCCTTCTTTTCCCATCTTAATCAAGTAGATTTCCTTCCTTTTTATCTCCCTTAACTAGTTCTATTTATTAGCTTTTTTAAATTTAATTTTTGTGTTTTTTTCCCAAAAGGATTTATCTCACCCATTTCATTATCCATCTTCTCTTTCTATTCTAACTTCTCATTCTCTGGTTCATGATCCCTTTATATTATGTGCTTTCTTTCTCTCTTTCCTATATATTCCTTAAGCAACCACAATTTACAAAGTATCCATATAAGATTTCCTCCTCTGTGCTATTTTTACCAGTGCCCAGTGGATCCCCTTTTTCTATTGTGTCTCACTTTCAGAACAATCTCAATAGGTATCAGAGAGGACATTGCCCCATGGTAGGCATGCCTCTCTTACATTATTGCAGTTTACCACTGATTTATACTTTTCTTGTTACTTCCTCCCTACTTTCTTAAAATCTCCCTGATTACAAACCTTCCAAGTCCTCCCAAAATATCCTTCAAGAGTTCTAACTCCCCACCTCCCAAGGCAGGACAATGGACTTTTCAAGTATCAAATCCCTTACAATATACCCATTGGAAGACACTCATATTCTTTCACAGAATCTTTCTCTTTATCCATAGGAGCATTCAGCATTGGAAACTCCTCCAATCATCAATGCAAAGTCATTTGTCTCTCTTTCCTTTTTCAATACTTTCCTTTTCCTCTTTATCCACTCTGTTGCTGGCTCTTCTACCCAGATTGCAAGGGCTACCTTCTCCTCATTGCTAACACTCTTTTATATTAGACATTCCTCTCCATGCCACTGCTTGCTTTCCTTCTCTCCCTCTCCCCATGTACCTGTGCATATTCCATTGTATACCCATTATAAGCCTTATTTCACTTGTAGATTGGGTTTTTCCAGACTCTATATATAATGCTCATCTTCTCTGTGACCTGCACTGGACTCCTACTTTCACCCCCTACTCTGAGTACATTAAGAAAGACAACTCTCGCTGATCTCTTACTGGACTCTTTTTTCCCTCATCCTTTGGCAGCTCCAGTTCTTGACTCCTGCATTTATTCACTCCAGCTGCATTTCTATTGTCTGGGGTGTTTGGGAAGCAAACAATCTTTTTATTTTTGGTTTTCTTTCTAAAAATGTTTCAAAGTCCTCTTTATTATTGAATATCCTTCTTTTTGTTAATTTTTTTTGTTAATTTTTTAAATCTTTTTTTTAATTTAATTTTTATTTTATTTTATAATTATAACTTTTTTTGACAGTACATATGCATAGGTAATTTTTACAACATTATCCCTTGCACTTACTTCTATTCAGATTTTTTCCCTTCCTCCCCCAACTCCCTCCCCCAGATGGCAGGCAGTCTTATACATGTTAAATATATTACAATATATTCTAGATACAATATATGTGTGTAGAACCGAATTTCTTGTTGCACAGGAAGAATTGGATTCAGAAGCTAAAAATAACAGTTTACATTCATTTCCCAGTGTTCCTTTTCTGGATGTAGCTGATTCTGTCCATCATTAACCAATTGGAATTAGATTAGCTCTTCTCTATGTTGAAGATATCCACTTCCATCAGAATACATCCTCATACAGTATCATTGTTGAAGTGTATAATGATCTTCTGGTTCTGCTCGTTTCACTTAGCATCAGTTGATGTAAGTCTCTCCAAGACTCTCTGTATTTCTCCTGTTGGTCATTTCTTACAGACAATAATATTCCATAACATTCATATACCATAATTTACCCAACCATTCTCCAATTGATGGACATCCATTCATCTTCCAGCTTCTAGCCACTATGAAAAGGGCTGCCACAAACATTTTGGCACATACAGGTCCCTTTCCTTTCTTTAGTATTTCCTTGGGATATAAGCCCAGTAATAGTATGGCTGGGTCAAAGAGTATGCACATTTTGATAACTTTTTGGACATAATTCCAGATTTCTCTCGAGAATGGTTGGATTCTTTCACAACTCCACCAACAATGCATCAGTGTCCCAGTTTTCCCACAGCCCCTCCAACATTCATCTTTATTTGTTCCTGTCATCTTAGCCAATCTGACAGGTGTGTAATGATATCTCAGAGTTGTCTTAATTTGCATTTCTCTGATCAATAGTGATTTGGAACACTCATATGAGTGGAAATAGTTTTAATTTCATCATCTGAAAATTGTCTGTTCATATCCTTTGACCATTTATCAATTGGAGAATGGTTTGATTTCTTATAAATTAAAGTCAATTCTCTGTATATTTTGGAGATGAGGCCTTTATCAGAACCTTTAACTGTAAAAATGTTTTCCCAATTTGTTACTTCCCTTCTAATCTTGTTTGCATTAGTTTTGTTTGTGCAGAAACTTTTTAATTTGGTGTAATCAAAATTTTCTATTTTGTGACCAATAATGGTCTCTAGTTCTCCCTTGGACACAAACTCCTTCCTCCTCCACAAGTCTGAGAGGTAAACCATCCCGTGTTCCTCCAATTTATTTATGATTTCGTTCTTTATGCCTAAATCTTGGACCCATTTTGATCTAATCTTAGTATGTGGTGTTAAATTTGGGTCCATGCCTAGTTTCGGCCATACTAATTTCCAGTTTTTATCCAGAAGTTTTTGTCAAATAATGAATTCTTATCCCAAAATTTGGGATCTTTGGGTTTGTCAAACACTAGATTGCTATTTTTATTCACTATCTTGCCCTGTGAACCTAACCTATGCCACTGATCAACTAGTCTATTTCTTAGCCAATACCAAATGGTTTTGGTGACTGCTGCTTTATAATATAGTTCTAGATCAGGTATAGCTAGACCACCTTCACTTAATTTTTTTTTTCATTACTTCCCTTGAAATTCTCGACCTTTTGTTGTTCCATATGAATTCTGTTGTTATTTTTTCTAGGTTATTTAAATAGTTTCTTGGAAGTCTGATTGGTATAGCACTAAATAAATAGATTAGTTTAGGGAGTATTGTCATCTTAATTATATTCACTGGGCCTATTCAAGAGCACTGAATGTCTTTCCAATTATTTAAATCTGACTTTATTTTTGTGGCAAGTGTTTTGTAATTTTGCTCATATAATTCCTGACTCTCCTTTGGTAGATATATTCCCAAATATTTTATACTATCGACAGTTATTTTGAATGGAATTTCTCTTTGTATCTCTTGCTGTTGGATTGTGTTAGTAATGTATAAAAATGCTGAGGATTTATGTGGATTTATTTTGTATCCTGCAACTTTGCTAAAATTCTGAATTATTTCTAATCTTTTTGCTAATTTTTAAGCTCAGGCTCCCAAACTAGGTTACCATGGGCTGTATGTTGAGCTCCATAGCAATTTGGAACACATGATTCCATTTCTTCTTACATTTTCTGATGTAAAATGGTCTTGTATTATTTGAATTTCTTTCCCTTTTAAAGCAAAATTTTCTCCAATTGTTAAATTTAAGTACAACATGTCTTGAAGTTCACAACTATGCCTTTTTTTTTCTGGAGGTGACCTATGGATATGAGGTCCTCACTAACTGTGTGCAGTTGTCAGAGAGGAACTGGAGTATTGATGGAATTCCCTACCTTTGGCAGATAGGGAAGGGCACTGATAGGAATCAGTTTAGCCTAGTAGTGCTACCCTCTGTGGAGGTTGTGGGCACCCCCACTTTGCTATGTCTGGTCAAAAATTCAAGTTGTATCAAGCCCCTGAGGGTAAATTTCCCTTATAAATTTGTCCATGGTTCATGCCATCTTTGCTGAATCCCTTTGGATTATCCTCATCAGAAGACTGTCTCATGGTGTCTTTCCTCTTCCCCTCCTCCTGCCATGTGTCCCCTTAATCCCCCACTATGCCTTATGGTGTCTTTCTTCTTATAGCTAACCAACTTTTTTTGAGTGCTAAATATTCTTTGTTATTTAGCCTGCCAGCTAAGGGCATATACTTCAACCTCATAGGGTGTTCCGTTTCTCCTGGTAAATTGTGAATTTTAACCATTTCCTTGCTCACTATATCCTCTCCTTACTCTTTTTCATATTCACCACTCCTGGAGTCTTCATTTTGTTTGTAACCTTTTCTTCTAAATAAACTTATGTTTTGTCAAAGAGAATGGCCATTATAAATTCTTCACATGTCTGAACCCCAACATTTAATGCCTACCATTTCATCATTTGGTGACCAGGAATTGCTGTCATAAATCACATCATTTGATCTCCTAAACCTCATTATTACTGCTCTTTTGACTTCTTTTTACTCTTTCTATTACTTTCCCCTCTACGTGTACATTCTTTTTACAGTAATAAGAAAGTTGGAGTTCATAAGTATAGTAAGGAGGTCTTTCTTTCTGTGGGTTTAAAAGGATGTACCTCTAGCTTCTCCCCTGTGCTCATCTCCAAAAGAGACATTCATTCTTGTCAGTAGAGAAAGCAGATACCACTTTGATATCTTCAGAGAGAGGGGGTTTCAGGCTAGACGTATAGTTGTCTGTTTCCTTAAGTATTTTCTATTGGGAGTGAGATAACTTGGTTCACCTAAGAGACAGTGGCCTTGATTTCAACCAAGGAGAATACTCTCTGAAGTCTCTAGAGTAGCAAGTTGGGAATCCTCTCATGCCTTCCCAGTCTTTTCCTTTAGCAAATTGAAGTAGCATTGGTTTCTTCTATTTTTTTCTCCTGAAGGTGGAAATCAGGAGCATCAGATCAGGGGATTTGGATAATTCTCCGAAGTGGGACTGCTAAAGGCTGGAGTTCTCTTGCTTCTCAGCAGCTCTGCACCACCCCTGATGCAATTCATTTTTACCAATAAAGGAGAGAGTATCACACCAATGGGTTTTGGGATAGAGGTTACCACCATATTTAATTCTAGTTATTATATTACTGGTTTCCTGCAATTGATATTACTTTTCTTCACACTATTGCACGGGATGTTCTATATGTCATGCATATCCTTCTTATTTCTGTGGCACAGTACCTTTATCTGATTCAAGGTTCTATAGTTCTATACAAAGCCTTCCCTTATCCCCCAAGCTATTAGTACTTTGTTCTCCTCGAATTAACTTGTTTATTGTGTATGTGTGTTTGTGCATGCACCTACATGTCCATGTGCTCATGAATATGTGCACATGTTATAATTCTTCAACAGAAAGTGAGCTTCTTGAGGGAGTATACTATTTCATTTTTCTTCTTTATTAAATACCTAATATGTGTTAGCTACTGGAGGGACAAATATATTTTTAGTTAAATTATACTACTTTTTTCAAGTAAAAAAAGGCTTATGTAAAATTTTTTGTCAGCCTTGAACTAAAGAAAAAATTCAAGTTGGCTTAGTAGATTTTTCTTCTATTTATAAATTGGAAGCTGACCAATTCATAAGAATTTCAAGCCTTCAAAAATAGTGTTTGTAGAAAGATATCTAAGAAGAAATATTCAAGCTCCATTATTTTCATCATGTTTGTGTGGGCATTTGATCATTTAACATGATTTTTACAACCAGATGTTGAATTATCTAGTTTCCCCCACATTCCCTATTGTACCTCCTGCTAATTTGTTGCCTATTTCAAAACTTTGTTAAAAATCCATAAGAGAAAAGAAAGGAAAAGTAAATTAATCTCCTGGAAGTTGAGGATAAAAGTTTTAGTAGAAGAAGAGGTTGAATTGATAATTGCCATTTTCAATAAGTTTAATTTATCAATGTTCCTTTATTATCAAATGATAGAGAAGTTTTAGTGTGATAAGTTGTCTATTGGAAATTAGGTCAATTTTCTTTTATTTCTTTCTTGGTATATCATGAAGTATATGAACATGTCAATGAAATATTTACAAACTAATAATACTTGGATCACTCAAGACATCCTTCAAAGAAATAAGATATGATTTCTAGGAGATTTTACAATGAGCATAAAACTTTTGACTAATTGGTAATGATCAGGAAGTCTTAGAACTTGCTTTGGTAGCACAATCAAATAATTAGCATAGCTCTCTATTGGGGAATATATTTTCTGATTGTCAGGCTTCCTAGAACACAACAGTTTAAATGAACCTCTTTCAAAACTTAATATTTCTAATAGAGGGAATCAATAATTAAAATTAATTTTTTTCCTTATACAAATATATTAATATCACATGTACTGCTCTAGTAACCACATCCAAATAAATAATACTCTACTACAAAGGCAGTGATACTAATTCACCTATCAAAGAGTATAGCAGTTCAACATTACTACACACACACACACACACACACACACACACACACACACACACACATACACACACACTCACACTCACACACACACACATATTTTTTTGCTGAGGCAAGTGGGATTAAGTGACTTTCCCAGGGTCACACAGCTAGGAAGTATTAAGTATCTGAATTTTTCAGAGGAATGCTTGCACCATCATATGCCTGAAAGAAAAATAAAAACATGCAATGAAAGCTTAGAAATTCTTCACTGTGGAAAAGATTACAATTCAGCCATTCCTCTGTTATAGTGCCTTGCACGTATCAAGTGCTTAAGAAATGTTATTTTTAGTTTGTTTTTATTTTATTTTTGGCAAGGCAATCAGGGATATGTGACTTGCCCAAGGTCACACACCAAGGTTACACTACTAGTAAATGTCAAGTGTCTGAGGTTGGATTTGAACTCAGCTCCTGATTCCAGGGTGGTGCTCTATCCACTGGCCCATCTTGCTGCCCCAAGAAATGTTAGCAGAATGTTATTTTATTGAATTTTCTAGCTGTGATGAAGGCAACATTTCATGAACTTATACTGACATATGATACCATTGCATGAAGATACCATTGCAAAGGTTCCTCCTGGGAAGATAGCATTCTAATCAAAATTCCATGATGTCCTATCAACTGGGCTTTTTCTATAATAGAGCGTCATAGTAAAGTTACATAAAAAAATCTATGTGTTGACATTTGTGACCATTCTATATTTGTCTGATTTGTCACTATCTGATTTTTCTCTCTCATGCATTTGAATTATCTAAAGCTAAATTGTAGTATTCAGGTTTAGGGACAACAAGACATATAAAGTTCAGCACCATACTTGACATAAACATTTCTCTTTGTTGGAATAAAAAATCTTGTCAATCGCTAGGATAAATATGCTGATGGAGTGGATGATTATTATAAAAATAGTGTGTATTCATGCTTGGAATAAACTGTTTTGAAACAATTCTTAAATTTTCATTATTGATGCCCATATATGTTTGTGCAATTGGTATACAAATACATATACACATAAATTTGTGTGTGTGTGTGTGTGTGTGTGTGTGTGTGTATATGTATGTATCTGTGGATATGTGATTTCATTGATGACCCTCTATGACTTCTCATTCTATATAATTTCTATTTAAGTCTCTCTATATATGAATATATGTAAACATTCATATACATATATATGTATACACTCATGTTCTTAAATTTTCCATAAAGGAACCACCCAATACACTTCAGACATTTCTCCTAGTTTTTAATAGCTTGACAATACCAAAGCTGTTCATCTCATTTT